>NW_026006842.1:0-4529 GCF_001458135.2 Marmota marmota marmota
CCTGAGCCACACCCCAACCCCGTTTTTAATTTTATTTAGAGATGAGGTCTCACTAAGTGCTTAGGGTCTAACTGAATTGCTGGGGCTGGCTTTGAACTTGTGATCCTCCTGCTTCAGCCTCCTGAGCCACTGGGCCTCATATTATCTTAACATGGTTCTGGGCCTTTGTGTTTGTAGCTTTTTGTTGCTGTGACATATACTTGAGAACAACAAGTTAGAAGAGAAGAGATTTATTTTGGTGTATTATAAAACAATTTCATGCTGGTTACATTGCTTTGGGCCTGAGGTAAGGCAGAAGAACATCATGGCAGAAGTGTATGGCATGGGAAAGCTTCTCAGCTCATGGAACCTGGGAAAGAGTGGGAGAAGACAAGAGAAGAGAAGAAATTAGAAGAGATGAAAAGAGAGAGAGAGATAGAAAATGTTAAGGGACAAGATACAGTCCCCAAGGGCATGCCCTCGGTGACCTACTTCTTTCAATAGTATCCCTCCTGTCTATGGTTTCCCCTGTTTCCCAGTAGTCTATTTGAACTATTAATCCATCAAATGGATTGATCTACTGATGATAATAGAGCCCTCATGATCCAATCATTCCATAAAAGCCCCACCTCTGGATATTGCTTTACTGTAGACTAAATCTTCAACACATGAGCTTTTGGGGGACGGTCCAGATCCAAACCATAAATGTCCTCAATATACAATTAATTAATTATTTACATTTTTGGATTGTTTCATGTGCTAGACGTTGTAATAAGTATTTAATGTGGTTATCACCTTGCTTAATTCTCCTAACAGCCCCTGTAGGTACTTTCATAGTTTCCATTTTATAGATGAGAAAACTGGCTAGAACTCAGAGAACTTAAGTAAATTGCTTAATTGCACATAGCTAGAAAGTTAGAGTCAGGATTTGAACCAATCTGTTGATAAACCTTTCTTCTTTGTTCTCAACATATTTCATGAAAATTAAAGGGCAGTATCTCAGGGGAGCATGAACATTTAGATTGAGATTAAGGGTTCATAGGTTGACCTGGAAGAACAGGGATTTAATCATGTTTGAATTTCTAAAAAACATATTCTTACTAATGTATGTTGGTTTTCCTTTTTATATTAATAAATCTTTTTTTAAAATTTATAGTTGAAGATGGACAGCATGCCTTTATTTTATTTGTTCTCATTTTAAATAATGGGGTGCTAAGGATGGAGCCCAGTGCTTCACACGTGCTAGGCAAGCACTCTAACACTGAGATACAGCCCTAGCCCCTTAATAAATCTTTTCTATATGTTTGTTTACTTGGTAAACAGTTAATGATAAAGGCTGCCACCTGTATTCCTCAAAAAAAGATTGAAAGTTAAAGTGCAATTACAATTAATGTGCTTGAAAATGAAAATTGTCAAATTAACCCAGAATATTATAATGTGGAAACAGTTTCCACATGGAAATAAGAATGGACTAATTAGGCTTTACTTCTCCCTATTGAAGAGCCTGTGGTCTAGGGCCACATTGTTCCTCATCTTTATATGGGCAGTACATCTAGAAAAAGCTAGAATACACAGTAGCTCAGAACTTGCTTGCATCAGCCTTCTCCCCTTCTTTCTTTGTTTTGCTTCCCTTTATTTACTCAGTAGAGCCTTTTGACATTTATTCTTCTTCTACTCTTATTATCAAGTCTCTTTTTTTTCATTTAAAAATTCATGTTTAAAATCCAACTTGCAAACAAAAAGTAAAAGGGGAAAAGTGAAATTTCCCCTCCTTCCCTACTTTAACTTATTTTGCAGAAGTCAATGGTCACTGCTAGGTTTCTTATGTATCTTTCCCAGAAACATTCTATGCATATCTAACATTTATGAACATATGCAAAACCATATAACAGCCTTGAAAAATGTTACCATCATCACAGACTTTGTCAATCTGATGGAGAAAAATGGTATCTTATTGTCTTATTTCACATTTCTTTAATTAAAAGTGAGCTTGAGTATGTATTTGTATGTTTGTTGGTGATTTTCATTTTAATTCTGTGAACTACTCATTTTCTATTTCTTTTTCTTATTGAATTTTAATATCTCTTTGAATATGAAAGAAATTAGCTTTTTTTCTTTCTCTGTCAAATATATAGCAAATATTTTTTTCTTAGTTTGTCATTTGTCTTCTGCCTTTTTAGCTGTGATGTTTTGCCATATAGGAGATTTAAATTTTTATGTAGCCAAATTTATCAAACATTTTCTTTGCAGATTCTGAGTTTTATATCCTCATTTGAAAAGCCTTTCCTATTATTATTTTAAAATGTGTTCAGGCTTATATCTAGCCCTTCTATAAAATAAAATTTAAAATTTCATTTTAAAAGTAATATTGAAATAATGTGAATTAGATACTGTGAATACTCTCTAATAGGGCTCTGGAAATGGTAAATAAATTGTAACATGCTTTCTATTAAATATAAAACAGCTTTTTAAGAAGGTAAGATGTTCCTAGAATTGAGAAACAAAGAAGTAACTGAAAATCACAGTGGAGTATGCATCCATTTTATGATGTCACTAACCTAGATAGAGGTGAAAGGGGTATCAGGTAGTCTACAATCTTGTGTTTTAACATGTCTAAGGGGATAAGAGATAGAACCTTGGGTCAGTGCAAAGTGTCTCTCACATAAAACCTTGACCCTGAGGGCTACAACCTCAAGAAAAATGGCATACAGTAATGCAGAGAAACAAGATATCTTATCTTTGTCTGGACTTGGAGTGGGAAAAAGTCCCTCCTGAAAATTTGCAAAAACAGATCCATGTCTCTCATAAGTTTAGTGATTTTATTTACCCTACCTGTAGGTTTTAGGAACTTCCAAGAATTTTACATACAATTTGCTCCAGGGCAGATGTAAAACCAGACTGCAAGAAATTTCCACGTATAATATTTCATTGCAAAGGTTCAGCCCAAAATGACATAGGAAAAATCATGTTGCCATGAGCAATACCTGCAAATACAATAAAAGTAGTAGGAGAATACTAAGTAAGTTATAAAATGCAACCCAATATAGTCCATAAAATTACAAAGTTTAAAAACATTATAGAATAAAGTGAAAGTCTAAAATATTAAATATGATAATAAACTATTCAAACAGGCATATTATAAATAATACACTATATAAAATGAAAAATTACAGACATTGAAGAATAAAAGTCTTCAGAAAATTGACTTAATAGAAACTTATAGGCAGCTCAAGAGAAAAGTAAACTGGAAGAGATTGGAAGAAATAACCCAAAATGAAGCAAAGTGGGAAAACATGAAATTAAGGTTAAAGAAATAAAGTATATGTGTGTATATATATTTATAATGGAAACACATGGAATGTCAAATTTATACACACACGATTGGCATTTCAAAGTAAGATTAGAGAGACTGTGACAGTGGCACATTTCAAAGAAAAGAGTGACTAATTTTTTTTTTCAGCTTTGATGAAAGTGTTGAATTCACCTACCAGAAGTACAATGAATCCATAGCAAGAAACATAGAAATAAATAGATAATTGTACCCATCATAGTGAAACTACAGAGCATCAAGGACAAAGAGACTATCTTAAGAGAAGCAGAGAAAAAGCACAGTTTAACTTCAAGGAATAATAGCTTGACAGCAGAATCCTAATGACAACAATAGAAGCCAGAAAGAAGAAAGTGGAAGAATGAATTCAAGGTGATGGTGAAATAATGAACAACACTGATTTCAGAAAGAGGGAGTAAGATGTAAGAAAAGTTGGCAAATAAAACATGAAATATAAATAAAATTAGGTATTTACTACAAAAAGCATCAGTAGCAACAAGGACTATTTTGGTAGATATAAAAATAAGATAAAACTAAAAATACTGATATTAGTAACATGTAAAAGGCGAGGGAAGTAATGGGATTTGAAGGGTTCAGCAAGGTTAAAATCTGAAAACAGAAAGTATTGATGAGGATGAGGAGCAACAAAAACTCCCATACATTGTTGATGGGAATATAAATTGGGACAAACACTCTAGAAAGCAGTTTGGCAACACTTTGTAATGATTCACGTTCTCCATGACAACAAGTTCACATTTCAGTAGATATAATAAAGAAATTCCTTTAGATAAGCACAAGGAGATATGTACAAGGTTGATCATTGAAACAGTTATAATAATAAAATGTTAGAAATATCATAAATGTGCATAAGGAAGATAATTGTTAAATAAATCTTGTTATAGATATGTAATGCTGTATTGTAGTTGCTGTGCCCAAACTGAAACTGCATTTAGAGTGAATACTCTAGAAAAATGTTATGAGCATGAGTTAATATGAAAACTGTTGAATAAAAAATGGTAAAATAACACATAGAATATAGAACCATATATATATAATTAAAACAATATGTTAAATGTTGTTTATAGTTTATACTACATGTCCATGTAGTGAAAATTTAAAAACATGCATAGAAGCATTAAACTCCAGATTAAGTAAAACAGATCACTCTGTTGGGAGATGGGGAGGACAAGGCAATGGAATTAGGAAAATATATACAGGGAGT
>NW_026006843.1:0-4529 GCF_001458135.2 Marmota marmota marmota
GTCAATTTACTATTCTCTACAAAGACCATTTAAGCAACAACTAAATTTGGATTCACTTTCTAAACTTTGATCTTGAAAAGTCAAACTCCACAGGGCAGGATCCTCAATTTTTCTGTCTCAATACACTGAAAACTCCATCTTCAGTGAGATATCTTTATATGTATATCTGAAACACTGATTGAAGGAGATAGGTCAATCAAGCTCATTCCTTTGTCATATTTAGCTCTACATGAAGAAAACAATCCATCTCATTAAGGAAGCAAATTGATTGGAATTCTTTGTGTTTATCTTCTGATATTTAAAATATAACTTGTGTAATCTTTAATACACCATTTGCTAAGAACTTCAAGCTGCCACAGAACAGAGTTAAAGAAACTCTAAAACTACATGTAGGAAAGCACTGATTGTATTAACTTTTGTTTATGCTAATTTTGTCACTGAAAAATAAATAAGTATAAATAAGTCTAATATTCATGTGAATTTTCTTATTATTCATCCTCATATTGCTGAAATCTATTCAAAAACCAATTAAAAGCTTCAATTTGTATGGATTAAGTCAAATAATCTTTTAAATAACAACTAGTAAAATCTAACTTCAAAAAAATATTTTGATTGATACATTTGAAGAAAAGGTATCAATCAAAAACCAAAGATATTACACGTATATAATAATCCAGGCAAAATATTTGTCTCTAACAAACATATATATATAAACTGTATAAATTGAATTATTTAAAAATACAAAAAATCCAAACAAATTTACAAGAAATTTACCAAAAAAAAAGAGCAAAAATTATCCATACATTCACAGAAGAGAAAATTTAACTGGTTAATAGAAATATGAAACCCGTGCCCAAATTCACTAATAGTGAATTCATTGATATTCTGGGTACTAGTAATTAAGTAAACAATGAAATATCACTATGCCTATTAAACTGGTAAAAATAAGAACTACAACACCTATTGCTGACATAGATGTAAGGTAAAAACTGCATTCACATGAATTGCTGTTGAAATGTGAAAAGTGAAATCAGTCTGGAAATACTTATTCAAATTAGATGTTTGTATGCTCTTGGAGCCAATAATGCCACCTTTGGGAATTTATCCCTTAGAACAAAAGCATCAGTGTTTCAGATATACATATAAAGATAATTGTAGCATTAATCATAGTGGCAGAAAACTGGAAACAGTAAATTCCAACCAAGAGGGGAGTAATTGAATAAATCATGATACACCTAAGCTATGAAATTATATATCCATCAGAAGAACCATTTAAAGTATTCCTGACAATGTGAAAATTTCATGAAATATGAGCATGTATTTTTAGAAAAAATGACTTCCCCGAATTCCCTCTGTATGAATACACGTGTGCATGTGCCAGTAAGGATATGTAGATAAAATCCACATATATATGTCTATAGTTTGTATACGAATACGTATTATATGAGTGCAGAAGGAAGAAACATGTTTGTAACACAGGTTACCTTTCATATGAAGAGGGCAGAGTTAGAGCAGTATAGGAAGAAAGTGAAAGAAGACATGCAGAAATGGAAAAAAATAGTTAAGTAGAACAGTATTTAGAATAAAAATATATTTTATCATTTATGCAAAATTATATATGGGACTATGCATCTGGAAATTGAATAAGAATATTTTTTGAAAACAAAAAAGGGAAAATGTTAAGGCAATAAAAACCTAGGAAAAAATCCCTAGGAGGCTACTTAACTAATCTTGGAATGCAGAATAGCAAAGCAAAGAAAAAAAAAAAAAAAGAAACTCTAGCACATAACAACTAAAAATATTTTGAATGTCAATAAAGCACTATAATCAAAAGTAATAGTAATGAACAAAGTAGAAAAATGTAACAATAAGACAACAGGCTGGCATGTTTTGTAAACAAAATGCTCTTGCAAAATAAGAATTCTAGTTCTACCTAGAAAAATGGGCAAATTTGAATGATCACAAGAGAAAAAGGTATATAATAATTCAGTGCCAATAGGAACAAGTAATTGCAATAAAAAAGCATTAAGTAAAAAAAATCTATTGATTTGACAAAATATTTTAAATGATAAATTAATGTTACTTTGAATATAGGCATATGTCTTTTGAAACAATGCTCATAGCAAGTATTAGCAAAGTACTTTGCCAATCTGAATTAGGAGTTTTTTATGATTATCCTGGGACTCAAAAGTCTCATTCATAAAATCAGCCCTAATGAAAGAATTTAAAAAACAATAGTATAATCACATAGATGTTTATTACTACACAGGAGAAAATTTGAAATAACCTAAGTATGAATGAAGAACTGCTTAAATAAGTTTTGAATGATAGAATATTATATACCCACTCAGTTTCAAAAATACTTTGTGACAAGGTATGCATAAATACTATTAGTATAACATTAAAATCAAAAGACATAAAAATACTCTAGATGCTATTGTTTCTATTTAATATGCATAGATTTGTATAGAGTATAAAGGACAAAAAATATAAAGATAATTATTTGTAGGTGTTAAAATTAGGATGATGCTTATTTTTTATGTTTTTAAGTATAAATTCACATTTGGTATCAATTAATAATTTATTGTCACTCAGTTTTTATTCAAGTGGCTAAGATGATCATGCTCAGTTTTACCTCATTTCCAAATCATTTCTGAGCAAGGCAGAAAGTGCATGAGAGACTTAAATCTTAACAATCCTAAAATGCAATAATCAAGCTTCCATTGACAATAGCTTCCAAGTCATGGTATTAACTACACAACCCCAAACTTTACATATGGTGTGTGTGTGTGTGTATACTATTACCACTCTTTAAAGTACTGACTGACATTTGAAAGTATCATTGATCTGCCCCTGCCTTCATAGTTGCACTCAGCTATGGATCTAAAACAGGCTTCAACTTGCCTTGCTCTTTGGCAATTGTTAAGTCCAATAGAAGTCACCAAATTCTTTGATCCCATAATCCTATCTGTAAAAACTCTTTTGAGTATGTAACTTTTAATAGCTTTATGTTTATTTTTAAATTCATATCTATTAATATTAATATAGTATATGTTATAAATTACCCAAACACAAAAATTTAAAGATTCTAAATTCAAAAGAATTCTAAAATAAAAAGAAGTTTGAGTTCTAATATTTTGTTCCTATACCACCATGGATCATTTTATTCATGCTCCAGGATGCTATAGAAATCATATCCTTGAATCACATTTTCCTATTCCATTATCCTACTCCAATCCCATATTGCATAAGGAACCATGTTTTGAAATTCCAGAATGCTTAAACTTGAGTCAACTCAAAATACAACAATATTCATAACAATACTCACTTGTTTGATGTGAAGAATCATACCAAAGAGTTGTACCTTTCCTCTTCCCTGGGGTTTTACCTCTTAGCAAATCTAGATTTTCCTATGTGAAATTTATACACAGTGTGGTATAACTAAAATTCTTTTATTATTGTTGCCATATTGATAACAATTACTGCTACTACTACTATTACTACTATCACTTCTCTACTGGCATAAGTTCTAATATGATTCAGCACTTTGAGAATTGTCAATAATATACCTCTGCAGATTTTTGAAGGCTGTCATGGCATGAAGCAAGAATAGATGTCTTCTCCCATTTCTGTGCAACTTGATTGGCTTCTTCAATCTTTTGTTCACAACTTTTTTGAGAATTTAGAAGTGTCACCTCATAAAATTCTTGAATATCTATAAAGAAAATGTAAGGAAAGAATCAAAATGTCATGCAAAACTTCATAAATAGCTTCTGCATATATACTCATAGAAGCAGATAGAAGAACTCCAAGAATTATCTTTCATACAAATGGGATTGGAGGGAGGGGGGAGATACACTTAACCAGAGCTGAGAACACAGTTGGGAAGTTAGGGTAACATAAATGGACAGACAACAAATGAGTGTGGTTGTTCAAAGGGCAGGTAGTAATGGCAGTATTGTTATTATTGTTATCGTCATACTAGAATTTGGACTATCAAGTAGGTAAGGAAACTGACCTTTGAATAATTATATATCAGTATCTGTTCGATGGTACTAGAAGCAGCAAAACTAAATATTTTCTATAGGAAATCTGTTCCAGTTTAGGCCTGCAGGAATAGAAATGAGCTCACTATGATTACAAACTACCACCACCTCCAACAATAAATGAATGTTACTATGAATGGAATTTAGTAGAAACAAAAAAATTAGTATCTGTACACTCAGAAAAATGAGAAATTATACCCCATCTGATTGAAACGTATGATATGTCAAGATCATTGTACTGTCATGTATAAATAACTAAAACAAATTTTTAAAAATTTAAAAGGAAAAAAAAGTTAAAAAAAAATTAGTAGGTTTAGGTGCCTACTTATTGTTGGTTTTGGAATTATACAAAGATAGAGAAGAGGTACATTGTTTTAAAGAAATGTTACAATAAAAATGATTAGCAAGGGTGGGTGGTGTGGTTCAGAGGTCAAATACCCTGAGTTCAATCCTCAGTAACCAAAAAAAAAAAAAAAAAAAAAA
>NW_026006844.1:0-4528 GCF_001458135.2 Marmota marmota marmota
AGAAATTATACCCCAATTGATTCAAATGTTTGAATTGCTAAGATCATTGTAATGTCATAGTATCTAATAAAAAATAATAATAAAAATAAATAAATAAATAAATATCATGTATTTTGTCTGCGAAAAAAAAGAATATCCAAGCATTCTAGGGCAACTTTAAAAGACCAATTGAGATTAAGGTCTTGAAGGAAGGAATGTATAGACAGACTAATGGCATAGAAACTTATTCAGTGAACTCGCACCAGAAAAAAATATTTAATTGTGGAAATAAGAACATCAGGCACAGAAAGCATTTAGAAGGCCAAATAGACATGGCCAAAAAGAAACTGTCTACATTATATTTTGGTTAAAATGCCAAAATTCAGAGCAAAGAAAGATTTTTTACAAATTCAAGAGAGAAGCACCAAGTTATTGGTAAATGGTAATGCATCTGGATAACTCTAAGGGCCAGCAGGACATGCAATAATATATTTCAAGCACTAAAACAGAAATATTATAGTGGCACCCCCTCCTCCACAAATGCATCTTCATTAAGCTTCCCCAGAGACCCTCACCACAATTTTTCTTGTATACAATATATTAGCTAGGATCTCTGCAAAATGACTCAAATGTTGTTATACATCCTTTTTTTCTGTTGATCTGCTCTGTATTGAAAAGACTAAATTTATCCCTGGACTTAATGAATATACTCTGCTTTTGTGGTGTAATCTGTAAAATCCCTGACAGTTCTAAGAAATGAGACAATAGGTTACTTCTGAGAACTCACAGAAAAAAAATAACTTTCATGTAGACCCCTGCAAAATGTATACTTCCAGGCTCCCATTTCCACACCACCAGGTATAAAGCTCAACAAATGTCTAGACTCAGCATTCATAGAGAGAATTTGTTTCAGGTGAAAGCCCCCTCTGAACAGGCTGCAGACAATAAACCTGCACTTTGCTAATTCCTCTGGTGTCCAGTCTTATCTGTCTTACTTCAGTACTGCCAGCCTACATTGTTATCTGCATCAAAGTTATTCTTCAGAAATAATTACATTTCAAGACAAGAATAAACTAAAATAAACTATGACAACTAACCTGCCAGTGTAGAAGATTCACTATGGAATTCTATATACACAAGAAGAAGATTAAAATAAATCATGGGAGAATATAAAAGAATAAATGTAACTAGAAGAGTGGATAAGCAAATAGGAATAAAGAGTCAACCCTATATTATAAAGAAACACACCTCATTAACATTGGATTCACATCGAGTTAATTATCAACTCAAAAGACATAGATTAAAATACTCAATTAACAAACAAGACCCAAATGTATGTTGTCTACAAGAAACACAGCCTGACATGCAACGATGTTCACAGAATAAAACTTAAAGAATAGAGAGATATTCCATGTAAATGGAAGCCAAAAAAAGTAATAGCTATTTGCAAATTTGATAAAGATGACTTTAAACAATTACTCAAAGTTAGCAAAGAAGGTCACAACCTACAGCTAAAGGAAAAAATCCAACAACAAGAAAAATGTCTTTAAATATTTATACAGAAGTGTGGGTGACATTAATACTAATATCACCAGTGACTGGTTAGGTGGACAAAACATCAATAACTTTCCTATATATCACTTTTACTTTTTATTATGACAACTTAATAGTTGTCTACGCACTATTTCATCTGACAAGAACAGAACTCATAATTTTTTAGCAATACAAAAAACTTTCTTTATAATAGATCATATATTAGGATACAAAGCATGTTTAGTAAATACAAAAACAAAATAATTCCACTCATCCCTTATCAGATCACAATGGATTGCTATTAGAAAACAACACATACAGCCTTTTTAACAAGTGGGTCTGGGAAAAAAATACCTAAACACATGAAGAGGAAAATCAACTCAAGAATGGATCAAAGATTTAGGAATTACACAAGAAACTCTACAGCTGCTAGATAAAATTGTAAGCTGAATTTTTCAACATATTATCACAATCATCAATTGTCCTAACAAAACTCCTAAAGCATAAGACATAATACCAAGAATCAATAAGTAGGATGGCATAAAATTAAAAACTTCTGAACACTAAAGGAAACAAATAAGAGCATGAAGACAGAGGCTGCAGAAACGGAGATCTTTGCCACCTGATCCACAAATGTGGGTTAATATTCAGAATATATAAAGAACTCAAAAAACTTATCACAAACAATTGATAACTCACAGAATAAATTGAAAAACACTAAAGGGATCTTTCTAAAAAGAATTACTATTGAACAATAAATATATTTTTTAAAAGTTCAACATCTCCAGAAGTTTGGAAATACAAATAAAAACTACATTGAGATTTTATCTCACTCTCTTCAGAATGGCAATTATCAAAAACAAAAATAATAGTAAATGTTGATGAGGATGCAGAAGAAAGGTACACCCAACTCTTCCATTGCTTGGTATAGATTCAAAAGATTTAAAATCAGCATATTTTAGGGATGTAGCCACATCAGAGTTTATGGCAGCACAATTCAAAATAGAAAGGCTATCAAATGAAGCCTAGTTGCCAATCAACAGATTAATGTATAAAAAAGATATATGTAATGAAGCTCTACTCAGTAAGTCATCAATTAAAAGAAATAATGGCATTGGTTAGTAAATGAATGGAACTGGAAAATGTCCCACTAAGTCAAAGCAAATATCCTGCTCAGACTCAAAAAGTCAAAGGCTGAATATTTTCCCTTATATTAAGAAGGTAGATAAAAATAAAGGGAAAATGGGGGGTCCCTAAAAACAGAAGAGAGGTCAGTGGAGTCAAGGAAGGAGATTAGGAGGGATGGAGTGACTGCTGGAGGAATTGTGGTGAAATGAATCTGAACAAATTTTCCTTTGTACACTTAAAAATATATCACACTGAATTTGACCTTTATGTATATCAATGATGCACTAATTAAAACAACTACAAGTAAATAGAAGAAAGAACAGTGGAGTAGAACAGAGATAACAGAGGTAGGGAAGGGATATTACTGGGGATAAAATTGGAAAATTGTATAACATGCTTGTATTATTATTTAAAAATGAACCTCAATATTATATGTGAAGTGAAGATCTAATTAATAAAAAGAAGCAAACAGTGAGTAAAACTATAGAAATTTCATGGACACTTGAAGAATGGATAATACATTTGCATAATCAAAGGGCCACTAATTAAATTAGGGGAGGGAAGTTTTAAATAAACCTGAGAACCACATGAGAATCAAAACACAACATCTATACATTTATGGGTTAAAGTAAAAGCAGATCTTTTTTGTTGTTTTTTTCTTTTATTGAAACATTATATATATATATAATGTGGTTCATTATAACTTATACAGAAATACATATAACATATTTAGACAAATCTTACTGTCCAGTACATTTTCTATCCCTTCCGATATCCCTCCATTTATCCACCAAAAGCAGTTGTACACGGACAGTTTATACTAAGGGCTACCTCCATTTGAAAATCTAAGATATTTCAATTTAAAAACCTCATAATGCATCCCAAGGTCTAAGAAAAACCTCAGTAAATGAATTCTAAAACCAATACAAGAAAATAATTAATTAAAGTCAAAGCCAAAATTATAAAATAGATAATTTTTTTAAAAAAACATAGTGATAATGAAACAAATAGTTTGTTTTTAAAATGGTAAATAAAATTGATAAACCCTTGGCCAAGGGAACTAAAAGAAAAAAAGAAGATACAGATGGATAAAGCTAGAAACAAAAAGTGAAATATTAAAATTGATACCACTGAAATCCAGAAGATCTCTAGAGACTATTAGAAAACTTATATTTCAATGAATGAGAAAAATTTAGACTATTTTAAAGAATAAAATTGAAAGATAAATAAATCTAAGTGATATTAATGAAATATGTCATAAAATGTTGAATCAAATAGATAGAGAAAACCATAGCTCAATAACAAGAAATTAGGTTGAAGCAATAATGAAAAGCCTTATGGACCAGAGGTTTAGAGGTGAATACATGGTTAAATTTTATCATATATTTAAAGAAGAACTGATATTAATCCCCCATTACATTTAAGAGCAAAGGAAAGATGCTTCCAAAGCAATTCTGCAAAGTATTACCCTGACTGCAAAAGTGATTATTGGACAGAACAAGAAAAAACTAGATATTAATATCCTTGAGGAACATAGTATAAAAATTCTCATAAAATCTTTGCAAACCACATTCAACAACACATTACAAAATAACATACATATCAGGCATAGTGGTGCAGGTCTATACTCTCAGAAAAGCATCAGGTTGTTTGAGGAACACTGTAATTTCAAAGCCAGCCTGGGAAATTTAGTGAGACCTGTTATCAAAGTGAAAAATAAATGGTGCTGGGGATGTGGTTCCTTCGTACCATGCTCCTGGTTTGATACTCTAGTTACATACAAAAAAAAAAATCCATAAAAGCTGATTTTGATCCAGGATGATTCAATACATGCAAATCAATAAAACTAATACATCACATATAGAATCAAGAGCAAAATTACATGATC
>NW_026006845.1:0-4527 GCF_001458135.2 Marmota marmota marmota
TTTTTTTTTTTTTTTTTTTTTTTTTTTGGTACAGGAATTTAACTCAGCCCCATTTTCTGTTTTATTTAGAGACAGGATCTCATTGAGTTGCTTAGTACCTCACTGTTGCTGAGGCTGGCTTTGAACTCTCAATGCTCCTGCCTCAACCTCCCAAACTGCTGAGATTACAGGCATGGGCTACTGTGCCAGGCAACATTTTTCTCTTAAGAAAAATTGTTTCTCACAATCATCTCAATCCTTATTTGTTCATTCAATGACAACTCGGGATACACCATACCAAGACTCATCTATCATAGCCATAGGCAATGAAGCTATAGTATACTGCAAAAAATATATAATAGTTTTTAGATTCAGAATAGCCATAATACCCACATAACTGTTTTACAGGGACCACACTATATGTTTCTTAGCAGTATGCTACAACCTGACGTGATTTCCAACCTTTGCTTGAGGATTTAGAGGAGACAAGATCACTACTGCCTAGGTGCAACTCTTATGAACTTTAAAAAAAAAAGGTTTTCCTTACAGTATTAGCTTAAATTCCATTTATTAAAAAAAAGACACTTGAACACTGGCCTGGGCTTACCCTATACAGATATAATGGAGGGGAAAGAATCCTTCAAAATCCTTGAAATGCAGATATTACTGATTAGGTGTTCATCTGACCCCTATTTCAAGCCTATGTCACCCACCTGCTTCCATTTTCCATCTTGTAAGTATGCCGAAATAAATCCTTAAACATCAGACAGTCCCCAAAATTCATTTTTGATGTGAATTGAACTGAAGGGGAAAAGTCACCCCAGGGAAGGCGGTTAATCAGGACCACTTAAGAGCCCTGGATATGACAAAGACCTTGGAATCCACATTTGCCAATACAATGTTGGATTTTGGGTGGGTATTTATCTTATATGGATGGATTAAAAATGAAATGTGTACAAGTTTGTATGCAGACATGATAGTCCACTGTGTACAAGAAGAAAATATTAGGGTTTTTATTTAAATGAGAAAATTGAACTCTACACATAATTAATATAATGTCTAATACCAGTACCTTCACTCATATCACATAGAGTTCCTGTGAGTTTTTTTAAAGGGATGTATATGGTTCCATAATTTTGAGGATGCAACTGCGCTCTCCATCACAGTAGACAGAAATCTGATACTACCCCAACATTGCTGCCTCCTGATGTGTATGCCTTGTGTAACTCCCTCCTTCAAGTGTGTGTAAAACCTCTTCATGGGATGGGATTTCACCCCTGTGATTAGGTTGATAAGGAGTTAATCCAAAGTGAGATAGAGTTTCCAGGTGGACCTGTAATTAGATGTACCCTTAAAAGGGCCTAACCCATTCTTAAAACAAGTATAAAAGGTCCTGTAGAGAAGCCAAAAGACAAGGAACCAAGCTTACTTTCTACGAGTCCAGCACTCTCAGTTGTGTATGCACAAAGAACAGTCCTTTGAATTTTAAGTGTCCCTCTTTAAAAGTAATAATGGATTAATTAATATTGTCTTCTAAAAGGTCATTTACAAAATAAGAGGGTGACTTAAAACTATTCAAACAAATGGAATATTAAAGTTAGAATTGTTAAATCAAGTACTAGCAAAGATGATGAAAATGAATTGGTTTAAATTCTTTCTTAGTTTTCATTTTCATACGTGAGACATGTCTATAACATATCTGAGTTTATAACATTTGTTGAGTTATTTTAAAGTATTGGAACATGTGGAGATTTATTTTCTTGTCTAGCCATTAGAAGAAAACTGCATCAGAGATAAAGTATTCTTTAAAATAAGTATTATTTTAAATAAAATAGTATTTAATGTAAAAACTATTTAAATGTTAGTAAAAGTAGTATGATTACTTTGATCACAATATGAAGTAGCCTCAGAGATAAATTTACAGAGAATATATCAACAAGAAATTCATTCACTGTATTATTCAAAAGCTTTTGTTTTTTCATCAAAAACTCAATTCATTTAACAATCACTTGATATGCATCCACTACGTGGCAGGCATATGTAAACAAGAAAAAAAATATGAAATATATCTTCTAGTTTGAGAATCAGAAAATAAAAATATAATAATGAAAGACTAAATCACAAAGGACTGTCAGAAGCTGATAGCTTTATATTAGCACCACAATGAGACTACATTTTCCAATCTCCCAATGTAACAAGAGAAATTGCAGTTAGATTAGGCCAAATGATTGATTTCTGATCAAAAGAATAATAGGAAAATGGATGTGGTTTCAGCTAAAAGAGTTAGAAGCAAGTATGCCTTTTCTGTGTTCCCCTTCCATCTACTTACTGCTATACATCAAACCACCTCTAAATGGAAGGATAAAAACAAGAACTTTGTTACATTCATGGAGTTTATAGATTAGAAATGTGAACAGGGAACATGAGGGATGCCTTGTCTCTGGTTTTAAATATCTGTGTCTTTGGCTGGCAGGTTCAAGCCTGCAGATGTTCAAACCTGGCAGGTTCAAGCCTATGGCTGTGTGTTCATTGTGTGGAGTCTCCCTGACAACACTGGATAACACTGGCTGAAATTGGAGAACTAAGCTGAGGCTCTGTCACAGAAGCTATACACTATATCTTCATATGAACAGAGCTTCTGCATAGCACAGATGTTGGAGCATCCTAAGAGGAAACAGACCTAACTTCAATCACATTACGTGACTTTCCTCATACTGATAAGCATGCTCAAATTCAAGGGAAGAGGACATAAAGTCACGTCTTCATTGGAGGAGGGTCAGTATCACATTGCAAGAAGAGCATGTGAATTGGGAGAAAAACACAGAGGTTGTTTTTTGGCAAATATTAATTCACTGAGAACATGACTTTTAAAGAAAGATATAAAGTGAGAAAACTATCCTTATACATAATAGATATTAGATAAGAAGACAGACATGCACAAGGACTTTAAGGAGTGTCAGATAACCTGCAAAGAGGCCAGTGTGGCTGAAGCACAGGGAATAAAAGAGCAAGTTATAGATTATCAGAAAAGGAGGGCAATAGAGCCTTACATGTTATTCCAACAACTTTAGTTCCTACCTACCCTGAGTAAGAGGGAACACTGTAAGAGGAAAGATATGATCAGACTAATATTTAATAGGATCACTTTGCTTTTAACATAGAGAATACACTTTCAAGGAAATAGGGGCCAAATCAGAGAGACTGGCCTATTGTATTCCTTTCTATTGTAGGACTCTTTGTAACAAATAATGAACATTGACCTAGATTAGTAAATTGGAAGTAATTAGGAGTAGTAAGGATCTAGTCAAACTCTGCACTAATTTTTTTGTACTTTTATTATTTTTAATTATGAATAAAATATTTTAATTATAAGTAAAATATACAAAACACAATAGCTAAAAAATAAACTTAACAATTTTAAAATATATGGTTCATTAACATTAAGTACTTTTGCATTTCTGTGCAGCCAATCTCTACAGTTCTTCTCATCTTGCAAAATTGAAACACTACAATTCTTCCCTGGTGACCTAGAGTCATTAAATCATTCTGCCTAAAAGTTAAAAAAAAAAAACCAAGAAACAAACCAAAACAACATCAAAAACAAAAAACCCTGAAACTTTGTAACCATTAGGCAACACCTTAGATACATTTTGAATATAGAAATGACAGGATTTGTTGGAATGACCAGATGTTGGGGGTGAAGAAAGAAAGAAAGGGAGGAGTTAAAGATGACACAAAAGTTTTGGTCTAAGTAACTGGAGCAATCTTGTTGCTATAAGATGAAAGGTAGAAGAAATAAAATGGTACTAATTTGAGAGGGAGAGTAGAATTTCTGTTAGTTTAAACATTCAATTTGGAGACTTTTATTACTCATTGAAGTAGAGATAACAAGTAAGCAACTGTGTGTGGGTGGGGTGAGTTTGTAGGTAAATTGATGTTAAGAAAGAGATCTGAGTTGGAGTTACACATTTAGCGTCCATAAGCATGGATGGTATTTAAAATCAAGTTACTAAACAAGCTAAGAGTGTGGAAGTAGAAAATAAAAAAGAAATCTAGCACTGGGTCAGTCCAATATGTAGAGGTTTGGTAGGTTAAAAAGTACCAGTGAAAGAGACTAAGTACGCTTAGAAGAGAAATAATTGGGTTATGAGAGTCTTAACAAAATCGGTGCATTAATTCCCTGATGGGACTAACTGAGTCATAACTGAAGACAGGTAGGGTGTGGCTGGAGGAGGTGCATCTCTGGGGCCGTGGCCTTTAGGGTACATATTTTGAATCTGACCAGTGGAACACTCCCTTTCTGCTTCCTCATCCTCCTGTGAGATGCTTCACTCTTCACTCTTCTCCTGTGATGTTCAGCCTCACCTTAAGCCCCGAGGAATGGATCCAGCTGTCTATGGGCTGAGACTTCTGAAACCATGAGACCTCAAATGAACTTTTTCACCTTTACAATTGTTCTGTTTGTGTGTTTTAGTCACAGCAGCTAAAAACTTGTCTAAAACTTGTTTTGTATTATATAAGTTTCTATTATTCTGACATTTAGAATAT
>NW_026006846.1:0-4525 GCF_001458135.2 Marmota marmota marmota
AGTTTCCGATCTCTCACTCTGCACAAAAGTCAAATCAAAATGGATCAAATACTTCAGATTTAGACCATAAAACTTGTAACTGCTAAAAGAAAGCACAGTGTGCACACTCCATCATATTGGTGCTGGCACTGACTTTCTTACATCATTACCCTAGGGACATGTATGACTGCAAATGTGGTACAACTCTACATCGTGTACAACCAGAGAAATGAAAAGTTGTGCTCCATTTGTGTACAATGAATTGAAATGCATTCTGCAATCATGTATAACTAATTAGAACAAATAAAAAAGAAAAAAAAGAACCCTAAAGCTCAAGAAATAAAATCAAGAATTAATAAGTGGTAAGACATGAAATTCAAAATCTTCTGCACAGCAAAGTAAGCAAGAGCATGACAACCGCTTCTCTGACAGGGGAGTAGTATACAGAATATATAAAGAACTCAAGAAACAATACCAAAAGATCAAATAACCCAATTGATAAGTAGCTAAAGAACTAAACAGACATCCCTCAAAAGAAGAAACACAAATAGCCAACAAATGTATCTCTAGCATCAGGGAAATGCAAATCAAAACTACACTAAGATTTTCTCTCACTCCAGTCAGAATGGCAATGATCAAGAACACAAATAAATAAATGCTGGCAAGGATGTTGGGGAAAAGGTAATCTTGCACATTGTTGGGGGGACTGCAGGCTATCCAAGACTCTGGAAAGAAGTATGGAGATTCCTCAAAAAAACAGAACGGAACCACCAACAGACCCAGCTATCCCACTCCTTGGTTTTTATCTAAAAGAACTAAAACCAGTATACTACAGTGATACAGTCACTTCAACATTTATAGCAGCCCAATTTACAATACCCACATTATTGAATCCACCCATATGCCCATCAATAAATGAATGGATTAAGACAATGTGCATCTACACAATGGAGTTTTCCTCAGCCATAAGTAATGAAATCATGGCATTTGCTGGTAAGTGGATGAATATGGAGAACATTATGCTAAGTGAAAATAAGCCAGTCTCAGAAAATCAAGGGTCGAATATTTACTCTCATTTGTGGAGAGTAGAGCAAAATAAAGTAAGCAAAGCAGGGAGTTGGGGATATCACAAAGATACAAGAATGATCGGTAGAGCAAAAGGAGACTGAGAGGCAGAAAGGAAAGACAAGATAGGGGTGGAAATGCAGAATTAAATTTTTAAACAATGCTACATATATGTACAAATATACCATGGGGAATTTCACCTTTATGTATAAGTAGAAAGAACCAATCGAAAATCAATAAATAGACAAGCAAAAGGAAGATCAGTAGAGGATGAAGAACGGGGGTGGTGACAATATTTAATAACTATAGGTGTGATTTTATAAGATTAAAAGAGTTATGCAGATAGATGGTGGTGGTGGGTGGACAACATTATGAATATATGTAATACCACTGAACTGTAGGCTTCAAAATGCTTAAGATGTTTGCCAGGTGGGTGGCACACGCCTTTAATCCCAGAGGCTCTGGAGGCTGAAACAGGAGGATCACAAGTTCAAAGCCAGCCTCAGCAACTTAGTGAGGCCCTAATCAACTTAGCGAGTCCTTGCTCAAAATAAAAAATAAAAAGTGCTGGGGATGTGGTTCATGGCTAAGCGCCCCTGAGTTCAATCTGAGATACCAAAAAAAAATGGTTATGATGATAAATTTTATATATATATATTTTACACAACAAAACATATTGGGAAAAAAGGCCAATGCAATTGAATCAATGAATACCAGCTTATTCACATACTGATAGGGACATACCCAGCCAAATAGCCAATACTAGTCAATCGCACAGAGCATGCACCTGTATCTATCTGCACAGTGGTTTCCATGTAATTGAATGGAGTAGCCTGTAGAATCACGTATTTGGATTTTAATGCTGGCTCACCTTACACACCCTTTTCTACCTGTTAGCCTCAACATCCTCATTTTTAACCTACAAATAATTGTTCTTGTCTCATGAGGTTACAGTGTGGATTAAGTGAGATAATCCATGTAAATATATAGCACTGTTCGCAGCACATAGTGGTTCCTTAATAAATTTTAGTTAATATTATTATTCCCAAACTGAGGACCTCAAATTCTTAGGTAGCTGAAAAGTAATAGTGGGAGAAGGCAGAGAGTTTGCACACCAAACATTGTGTAAAGATGAAATAAAAGGCATGACTCAACTATGAACTTATTACTGTTATTGTTTTGTAAAATACAGATTTTTAAATAAAATATCAATTCATTTGAAAATTTTAGTTGCTTTTTGCTAGGTATTTCCTGAATCACCAGAGAAAGAAAATTACAATTTGTTCTCTAAGTGCTTGCAGTGAGGAGTCTATAAATTCTTAGTATTTTTTATTTTAGAAAAGCTTCCTTACACTTGAAGAGTCTTTAATTAGAATCTGGTAAGGAGGAAACGGACTCTTCAAGAAGTGCTGCATCTCCCCTGGAGGTATCAAGCACAGGCTGAGAGAACCCAAGTCACACTGGACAGGCTTCACTGTCAATGGACCATGGATTTGCTGCCTCTCAAGAATCTGCTAACCCACTGGATTCTTTCTACTCTGCAAGAGGGAAAGCAAGTTAGTCCCTATTTTTCCCTTATTGTTTCTATTTATGGATGAGGAACTGTGGATGAGAATTTGATGAAGTTACTCAGTCACCTATGGAGTAGATTTCAGAGCTTTTGACCCCAAATCCAGTTTTTTGTTTCATTTTTGTTTTTTTCCCTTTGCTTAATGACCTGTTTCTGTGGGTGCAGTGTAAGTCTGTGTCTCCACGTGCAGCAGCTTTCATTGGATGGTTGCTTCCTGTGGAGCCTCTCACATGAAATGGGCTCAAGCCAAATCTCATTGTGTGTTTGGGAAATGGTTTTTATGTCCTCGTGTATACTTTTATTGTTGGACTAGTTATAGGGTGCTGTGCTTTGTGATCCATTTGTCAGAGTCTACCTCTCCTAGTAATGGTAAGCTCCTTGGAGGCAGGTGCTGTTCTATCCATCTCCTGATCACTAGAGGCAGTTAGGAATTGATCAACCAATGGGCAGCAACTTTAGCTTTACTGAAATGCAATACAGAAGTTGACGATTGCCTATTTAATTTTGTCTCCTCTCTTGGACCACTGTTCTATATCCTTAGCATATTTTGTCAGTATTATTTTTATTCATCATATTAAGTAAACTCCTATGCCATCTATCATCCAAGAATGACACTGCAATGATTCCTTTTCTCTGTGGCTACCTTGCCCTGTAGCACTTAATTTACCAGACTATAATTTTCTTTTTTACCTGTCTGTACTGGTCATGATGAGCACTGTGTCTTAATCGCCAAGCACCTACATGGTACCTGACATGCTTAGGTATCTTAGGTAAGTATTAAATTGATGAATGAACATTAATGAATAAATAGTTTGACGGAGGTGCATTCCTACAGAGTTTACTGTGAACTTCAGTGTCCAACTATAAGAATATAGAGGCTGGGGGCTGCACCTCCTCTTCCCTTTGAAGAAACTAAGAAAGCTCGCTCTCCTTCCTGCCCTGAGCTCCAGTTCCAATGTGAATATGAGGCACCTCTCTGCAAACAGAACATCCTGACTGTCTGAAGACTCTGGCCACTGCTGCTTTCCTGTTCACTTGGGAAAGATCACATGGCTCCCCCAGGATGGTTGCATTAACTTGATGTTTTCAATACTGAGGTGAAGAGAGACTGGAGACCCAGGAAAAGCTGGATCTTCCATAGGTCTGTGTGACCCCTCTTTCCTAAATTTCCTGAGGAATTACCACTCCACCTTCGCACAGAGACTTCTGGACCGTGGTGGTTTCCTGTCTTTCTGGCCAGCTTGCTCTGAAACACATACATGATGCACCTTTTATATTCTGAGATTTCAACAGCTTGGTCTTCTGGAAGGAAGCAAGAAGTCCAGAAGATTCTAGGGACTTTCCCTGGCACATCTGTCTTAGGAAACTTCCAGATATTGAAGTCCAGACTTGAACAATGCCAGTATTCAAAACCTGTCAGAAAAGAGCTACTGTGGATACAGACACTGAAGGGACTATTTCATCTAGTCTCACCTGGAAGGAACCTGTCCTTGAGAAAGGAAGGTGATACTTTGGCTTTGCCTCTCTGTGTCATCCTCCAGTCACCAAATGCCTTTCCCTATTATCCAAGGTTTTCTTCTTCTTTCCCTCACCTCTCTCTGTACTCAAATCAACCCTGGTCTTCTTGGGGGTTTTTTGTTTGGTTGATTTTGTTTTTTGTTTGTTTATTTTTTGACATTTAATTTTTTTTAAATTTTTTATTGTTGGTTGTTCAAAACATTACAAATTTCTTGATATATCATATTTCACACTTTGATTCAAGTGGGTTATGAACTCCCATTTTTACCCCATATACAGATTGCAGAATTACATCAGTTACACATCCATTGATTTACATATTGCCATACTAGTGTCTGTTGTGTTCTGCTGCCTTTCCTATCCTCTACTATCCCCCCTCCCCTCCCCTCCCCT
>NW_026006847.1:0-4523 GCF_001458135.2 Marmota marmota marmota
CCCCCCTGCATTAGGACCCAGCAGGCTCTGATTCCTGAGCCTCCCCCATAAAGGTCCCAGAACTCAAGCCTGTGTTGCCTCTTCTCTCCTATAGAAAGATGTCTCTTATTTGTCAGCTCTGACAAATAAACTCTCGTGTGTACCTCTGCCTGGTCTCTGTCTTTCATTTCTCGCTTACCCATCTCGTCTTCCCTTCACATATGATATTCATGGTTTTTCTAAAACATTGATCATTTAATAGATTTGGAAATTCACAAGTAAGCCTATACATTCCTTGTTCCAGGCCAGAGATAAGTCATTACCGTTGGGATGTCCAGTTGAAATCCAGGTTCTTGGAGCCATGAACAAAGAATTTAATGAAACACACAGAAGTAACAGAGTACAGATTTATTGAAGAAGAAGATAGCACTCTGTTATGTAGACTGGAGGGGGGTTGGGGGGGAAGCAGGCTCAAGGACCCAATGTCTGAAAATTAGGGTCTTATATCCTGAACTGTGGGGTGTTCTCTTCTCTATATGTACCTGATTGAGGACCTTACCCCATTTTCTTCCATTGGATATCTTATGATACCTGATTAGAGTATTTTCCAATTTTCCCCCATTGGTTTCTTTAGAAAACCTAATTAGAATACTGCCCACTTTACTTCCATTGGTCATTTTAAAATTTAAACCTGTGGTGGGAGTTGTCAAGGTGTTGTCCTCAGTAGCAGGAGTTGTTATGGTGATAAGTCCTCAATGGTGGGAGTTGTCATGGTAATGGGATTTATTGTAAACAGGATTCATCTCCTTGTCTTGTCCTCCAGTGGCTTCTTTTTAACACCCTGACTCTGCCATCCCATTGTCCTTGAATCCCTACCTAACATTTCCCCCTTTTTCAGCAGTTAACAAATCTAGTCCTCTCCTGTTTTGGAGAGTGACTGCTGCTAATGAATCTATCTGATTTTGGATGGTAATTATTCTTTTTGTTATTTCCTCTAGGCTATCAGAGAGATCTTTAAACAAACTCTGAAAATAGGAAGAAGTGATTAGCCCCCCTACTCCTGTGCCAATTCCTGCAATTATTCCCAATCCTACTAGGAGGGGAATCAGTTTTGTAGCTTTTTTTCACTCTAGTGAATGTCATTAAAGGTGATTAGAGATTGGTTGTTAAGGGCGTTATCTATATTTGGGGCCAGACATACTAGTGTACATGTACCCATCCAGTTGGCTGGTAGACACAAGTAAGAATTTGTTCCACACAAGAAGATGATTCCCGATATTTCCATACTGAAGCTAAGTTTGATAGAAAACATATGAGCTATTTGATTATTTTCAGATTCCTATATGGCTAGGGTTCCCGCCAGTATGGCTCCTGTGAGAAGTTGGAAGGGGTGTTCTGGGATTGTCCCCAAAGTTTTATTTTCCCAATACAATAAGTTCCTTTGTTTTGTATCCAAGATAATCCATTCATTACTTTACTTTGATTGGTCATTTTAAAATTTGAACCTGTGGTGGGAGTTGTCATAGTGATGTCCTTAGTGGCAGGAGTTGTCATGGTAATAAGTCCTCAGTGACAGGAGTTGCCATGGTAATGGGATTTATGGTAAACAGGACTTATCTCTTTGTCTTGTCCTCCACAGCTTCTTTTTAATACCCTGTCTTGGACATCTTGGTGTCCCTGAACTCCTACCTAACAAAAGGAAATAATAGATGATATTAAATGCTAATGATCTATGTGTAGTTTATGTTTCTGATTTCTAGAATGACTTCATTTTATAATGTGCTGAAATTGTTATTGTTTTGGTGGTACTGGAGATTGAACCCAGGGCCTCATGCAGGCTAAGCAAGTGCTCTAAAACTGAGTTACATCCCCAGTTATTGCTTTTGTTGTTAATTGATCATAAATCCTGGCAGTACTTTCAGAAATTAACCCTCTGTTCCTTTATTTAGTAACCTGAATGTTGTAAGGAAAGAACCCAATGAAGGAAATAAATGGAGAGATAGAAGAGGTGGATCAACAGTAACACAGGTTTATTTGGGATAAACCTGCAGGGGTTGGGGGCAGTTGTTCCAGCAAAGGCTGGAACCCATCTTCTACTTATAGCCTAGGGAAATTATAGGGGAGTGAAGAGGTGGGGGAATTTTTGCAGTTTGGCTGTTGCTAGGGGGTTGTCAGGGAAGGGTTCTTGTGATCCTCATCTTCATTCTTTGTGGTGGTCACTGTTCAATGTTGAACAGGATGTTTCTCAAGAATTTAGCCCTTGGTAACAATTCCTGGTATGGGATATTCTAATCATGGGTTTAGGTCAGAATGACCATTGTTGTGGGTCAGAGTGACCATGGGGTGACAGCTGTTCTAAGGTGGAAGATATGTTTCAAAATGGCATTGCCCAAGTCAATTTCTCCCCAACAAATGTTATAAAACTAGTTTATCTCTTTTAAATTTATTTTCACACCTGAAAAGGTTCATGTTGATATACAGGATATAGCACTGCTTATAGAACAACTCAAGTAATTTCCATTTATGGTTTTAGATTCCTGCACACACTGCCTGGGTTTTATTATTCTAATCAGCAAGGTGCTTCACTGCCTTATTGAAATGTTAAATGGATTTTGTGCTGTGTCTGCTATCAAAACTCTAATAATGCTTAAATTCTAAAGGAACTTAAAGTAACTTTTAAAATGCACTTATAAGGAAGGATCCAACAATTTGACAATGGCTAAACTGCTCTTAATAAAATCTACAAAGAACTAACTGGCTTAAAGAACAAAGATTTTTGTTTTATCAAGATAATTTCTTATATTTTCTGCTCATTTTGTTTTGCTTTTATTGCTGAAAAGAAAGTTAAGTCCTACAAGAGTTAAGGTTTATTCAAATTTTCATTTGTTCTGAAGTCTCTTTTGGTTTGTACTCTAAAGCTTTAAAAATCTGACAACCTGAGTATAATGCTATAAATCATGATTGTTGTCTTAACATATTATACAGGTAACTAAATTGTTTTGGTAAGTTGCTAAGTTCTCCAAGTAATCATAATACTTTCTATTTTCTTTGTAGTCATTTTTGCCTAATGTAAGCTTTGTAGTTAAGAAGGACCAATCCTACTTTTTTCATCCTCCATCTCAAAATAAACTTAATATTTTATTATAGAATATATGTAAAACTGGCTTTTTTTTTCTTTAGGAAACTGTTTACATTGTGTCTTACTGTTGGGGAAAACATTAATCAGTGCTTAGAAAAGCTTGTAGGAAGATAATGACTCAATGTGAAAACAAGAAATGGAGAGGGAAAGCTGGTTACTTTCCTTATCTCTAATATTTAGGTGAGAATCAATGCAGAGTGACCATGGTTGTAAAGTTAAAGGAATGTTCTCTTAAAACATGAAGAAATCCTCCTGTGCAGTGAACATGCAACCTATCTTACGTATTTCACCTGCTTGGAGAAGTGGTACAGCCTCCATTGTATCTTGGCCTGCCATCACCAAGGAGTGCATGCATAATAAAATGTCCAAAACCTCCCTACTGAGTCCCCCATATTTCTTTGGGATCAGTAAACAGTGTGCTTGGGGGTATTTGCAGCTCTAGGGTTTAACTGTTGGAATAGTTGGCAGGATCACAAAGAAGAATACATTGAGTTGACTCCTGAGTTGGAAAAGGACTTGGAGGCCACAAACCTCCGTGTGGTTTGAGGTGGCCTCCCTCTTAAATGCATGGGCACCACCATATGAATATGGGGACACCCTGGAAATATCAGAGGGATTACTGAGGGGAGGGTATTGTAAACAGCATTCAAAGTAGTCACTGGAGAGCAAAAGGAAACAAAGAATGTCATTGTGGTGATAGCAAGGCCTCTGCTGTGTGCATTAAAGTTATCCACAGAATAAGTCAGTGCCCAGTGGTGCATGCCTTTAATCTCAGTGGCTCCTGAGGCTGAGGCAGGAGGATCGCAAGTTCAAAGCCAGCCTCAGCAAAAGCCAGGCACTAAGCAACTCAGTGAGAACCTGTCTCTAAATAAAATACAAAATAGGGCTGGGGATGTGGCTCAGTGGTTGAGTGCCCCTGAGTTCAATCCCTGGTACCCGCCCCCCCAAAAAAAAGTTAGCCACAGAATAGGAGTTAGCTCTGTACAGTACAGGAAGAGTTAAAACTAGAAAGAGAACTCCATTAAGTATACGTTGATAGCCAGGGTGTGCTGTCATGTTGCTTAGAACTTACAGACAAATCCCTGCAGGTCATGGCATGCCATTATGCTAAACTGAAGGGATAAAGTGAGCCCAGAGCCTATATTAGGGCATTGATAACTAATGAATACTGGAACCCTCAGCTGTGTGGCTCACTCAGGAAGTCCACTATTTCTAGAAATTCAGAATTTGAAGTGGAGGATGAAATATAATGAAAGCAGAGCTCATGGCTCCTCTAAGAAGTTTTTGAGCCCTGGGTTGTGGAACAACTAGGGGTCAAGGTTCAGGGGTCCAAGCCATGTCTCTTGACTAGAGTCTATATATAGAATTGGTAAAACATTGGTTTCTACAAAAAAAAAAAAAAAAA
>NW_026006848.1:0-104856 GCF_001458135.2 Marmota marmota marmota
GGGTTTTTTTTTTTTTTTTTTTTTGTACTGAGGCTTGAAACCAGGTATGCTTAACCACTGAGCCACATCCCCAGTACTTTTTATATTTTATTTAGAGACAGAGTCTCTCTGAGTTGCTTAGGGCCTCACTAAATTGCTGAGGCAGGCTTTGAACTCATGATCCTCCTGCCTCAGCCTCCCCAGCCACTGGGATTACAGGTGTGCACCACTGCACCTGCTATGTGGCTGTTTCCCACAGTGCACTCATGATGGTAATAATAGCTGATGTTCTTGGAGCATATTTTCATACCAACAAGCCTTTGTTTAAGCAGTTTGTGGGTGGTCTGCATATAAGTTAAAAATTAACTTCTGAACATTTATGCACACATAAAGACTAAAGTTTGTGTGTGTGTGAAAAAAACAATTACTGATTAGAAAGAAGCCTGGTACCAACCCCTGAAGAGAACACAGAAAGAAAAAATAAAAAAAAGAGAGAGAGAGAGAGTAAGGTGGCTCAAAGAAGCTTCCTTAATAATCAGAAGCTAACCTCTGGAATCCATTGGTTTTAGAGTGAATTGTTTATATTTGGGGTCAGTCAATTTTTTTTTTTTTTGCTAATTTAAGATGTTTAATTTCCATGTTGGTAACACAAGGGAGAAATCTCCAAGGAGCAGCCAGGCAGCCCTGTGGATGTTGTGAGAGCTTTCTTTGGTTTCTGGTTTCTGAATGTTAAATATTTACGAGGACATTGATAATAGATCTCTCTTTGCTGTTGATATTAATGATAAAGTCTCATCTGAAGTGCAGAGGAGTCCCCTTGGCCTCCAGAAGCACAAAGTCCCCATTCCTGCTCTGCATGAGAGGCGTGAACGGAGCAGGGGAAGCTGCCCACCTGGCTCCAGGGGTCCTGACCCGCACAGCCTCCCCTTGAGGTCTCTAAGCCAGCGCCACTGGGGACCTGCCAGAGGGGGTCTCTGAACGGGTTCCTTCCTCACATTGATCACCCACCGCACTTTTACTGTTTCTTTTTTTTTTTAACCTTCTCCCAGGTTTCTCTTCCTGATTCCTTCAGTGTCTAAAATAGATGAGGATCAAAGACAACATTTAGGGATCGTCTGCTCAGCCGTGGAAAGAGAAAAAGACTCTGAGGTCCTCCCAGAGAAGCAGCCTCGTCTGTGGGGACAGGGTCTGGGCTGTGTAAGGAATTTATTCAAAATCCCACTTGTTTCCCTCAATAAATCCTCAGTAAAAAGTGGCTTCTCTTGCCTCTTGAAGCTGTGTGTTCTTTCTGTTCTAATGTTACTGAAGCTTTCCCACAACCTCGAGTTCTTCATCCCCACATGGGACTCTATCATGAATGAGGAAGGGGAATTTGCTTGGTCCCATTCCAACAGTGTGGCTTGGGGACCAGTCCAGGAGCCTTTCCATAGACCAAGAGCTTGGGGGAAGCAGAAGGAGGTAGGCCCTCGTGGTCTGGGGAGGAAGCTCTTGCTTTGTGTTTCATCCTCCTGTGTTTGGAGGCCCACTGCCGTGGTGGTCTGGTGTCTTGAGTCTGGATTTGCGTTCCATGCTGGACGTATCAGGCCTGTCTGCTCTTAGTGTAGCTCAGCAGGGAGAAGACAGCCATCTTTCTGTCGATCCCAGCTTGACGTCTAGGTCCTCTGCCTGGGGACTCACCAGGACTCCTCCATGAGCTGCTCACCTTTTTGTGAACAGACTCCCCAGTGATGGGATCCAAACTGCCCAGTGGAAAGCCTCCACCTGAGCCTCTTCTCCTCCACTGGTCAGCACAGAGGGGGCATCTTCCCGCATCTTCTTACATCCAAGTTATTTGGGAACAGGTTTCTGGAAGTCCCACACAAATGGTCCTCAGTGGAAAGGAGGAGTTTGTTGAAGGATATGACCAGAACATCCAAGAGTACGGCCAGCTCTGTAACTGGACTTGGGGATTTACGTGGGAAGAGCCCATCCCTGATGCCAAAGCACCCCCAAAGCAATGCAGCATGGGCACAAGGACTCATAAAACCACTTGTCAAATCATGTCTTGCAGCATCTGCCAAAGCCAAGGTTTCCATAAGTCTGAGGCAAAATCCCCACTGGAGAGGAATGAAATAACAATGTCCACACGTGTCCACCATGCTCTCTCCCACACGACCATGCCCCTCCACTCCTCCTTAGGTTACAGTCAAGGAGAGAGACTGGTTCCATTTTTCCTGATTGATTCTTCACACTTTCTTATCCATTGAGTCTCCTCTGCTCTATTTCCTAAATTCATCATGACCGTGAGGCACTCGTGGAAGGAGGCTGGTGCTTGGGACAAGAACGCAAGTTGCAGTGTGGAGAAGACAGGTCTGGGTACGGAGAGTGGACATTCACGGGTTTGGACACTCCTAACTAAGCAGCTCAAACTGGTTCCTGTAAGTCTGTGACTAGCTCTTACTTCTGAGACTACTGTGGATGGTCATAAAGGAGATGTCATCAAATGAAAGAGTCCTGCGTCCAAGGAGCTATTTCCCTTCTTTCTCTTCAGACAACTTAAAAAGCTTCAGGGCATCTCCCCTGACAGTTGCTGTGGCACAGCTGCTCCAGCCTGGACCTCAGTTTAGCCTCCTGCTGGACTTCCAGCTCTGCAGAAAGGAGACAGGTGCTGTCCTGGGCAGGAGGGAGGGAGGGAGGAAGGGAGCAGTGTGTGAATGAGCAGGGAGATGGGAACCCTCGCACCTTGCTGGTGGGTATGTAACCTGGGGCAGTGGCTATGGAAAACGGCTTAGCAGTTCCTCAGTGGGTTAAGCATTGTATTGTCACATGACCCAGCAATTTCCCCAAAGAAGGGAAAGCAGGTGCCCATCAACCTTGCAGCTGACTGCCCCCGTCTGAGGAGCAGCATGCAGCTGGCCCTGTGGTCTCTGCTGATGGCCGACTTCCTTCCTCTCATTCCACCCACCTTCTCAGGGCTGGGCTGCCGCCCACTGCTTGCTGCCTATTGAATAGTTTGGGGAAGACAGTTCCTACCCCATCATGGAGGTAGCTGTTCTCTGAAATCTGTAGGGTACGTTTTTTTGATGGAGGAAACCAGCCCCCACTACAGAGCAGGCGAGTCCAATGTCCTGCACCACCTGGGGCAGCCGGGCACCACACCACCTTCCCCACTCACCATGGAGCATCTCCACCAGGCAGCCTCAGGGGGGACAGTTTTGCTAAGCTTGTGCTTTAGAGTTGGTCTCACAAATATGATGGGGTCTGAATGCAGTTTTTCTTTTTCTTTCTTTCTTTCTTTTCTCTTTGTCATAATAAGATACTGGGAGCAAGGCGTAGAGATGAGTTGGATATCTGGTCAAGTTGCTATCTATCTAAAATCCCCATATTTTACACATATTATGTGCATCATGAATGGAGTGGAGGCCCACCATCTTGGCAGGTGTTGTTTGTTTGTTTTGCAGAGCTGGGGATGGAGCCCAGGGCCTCAGGTGTGCAGGGCAAGTGCTCCACCACTGAGCCAAAGCCCAGCCCCCTGGACAAGGGTTTTGATTCTAACGTTAGCATGTGAGGAAATAGTGCCTCTGGCTCTGAATTAATTCTTGAAAATCCTTTTAAGAAGGCAAAATAGACCTTTGGATAAGACAATGCTGCCTTTTTATCTATATAGTGTTAGATTAGAAACAAAATGGTTGATTTATGTTTAGAACACAAGAAATACCGGTTATATACAAATTAGGTAATTTCAGAATGTAATTATATATAACTATACTACAAAAATCATATATACGTATATATGTATGTATGTAAATATGTATATTTGTGTTTGTTTATGTATGTGTGTGTAATATATGTATATCTGAAATGCTTGGAACCAAAGGTATTTCAAACTTTAGATTTTTTTTGGATTTTAGAATATTTGTGTACATATAATGAGATATCTTGGGATAGGAGCCAATTCTAAACGGAAAATCGATTAGTTTCACATACATCTTATACACATAGACTGATGATAATTTAATAGAATATCTTTAATAATTCTGTGCATGACAGCATTCCATGGGGTGGAATTCTCTGCTTGTGGCATCTTGCTGGTGCACAATGCTCCAGACTTTGGAGCGTTTCAGGTGTTGGCTTTTCCAAGGAGGGATGCTGCCCCTGTAATTGCCTGTAATAATTATATGGATTTCGTAGGAGCAGATTCCCAGGCCTGCACACCATGCCCATGAGCCCTCCAGGTGTCCCATGCCCACCCATGACGTGGACAGCAGCAGTAGGAAAGCCACACAGCTCCAGCCCAAGAACTGAGTGTGTGGCACTGTCTGGATTCAGATCAAAGGGCTTCCCTGTCCACCCCAGCCTCCCAGGGGAAGGTGACTCTGAAGAGTCCAGCTTCCTTCATTGCTTCACGTCTATTTAGTTAATGCCTGCCACACAGGCTACCAGATTTAGAGATCACAGTTGTCACCCATACACAATTCCAGGGAGATGTTTCCCACTCCCCTCCCAGGAGAGACTGGCCTAAATCCCCCGTAAACAGTTTGCAGTATCTACTGGATTTGCTCTTTATCAGAGCTATGGAACAAGGCTGTTCACCTGGACCCCAACACACACACTCCCAGTGGTTGCTGGGTTCCACTTACAGCCCCAGGGCCAAGGTCTGCACACTTGGAGTGGTCACCAGTGAGGACAGAGGCAGAATGGGGTGGCACCCACGTGGCTCCTACAGGTGAGAGTCTCCATGTACTCAGGGAAGGGATGGGGGAGCTCAGGAGAAGGGGGTAAGGTGCCAGGAGCAGAGCAAGGCATCGGGGCCTGGGTGCACAGGCAAGCAGGGCTGGGGTGTGATGAGCTGCGTGGACCAGGCACTGCAGGGAAAAGGTGTCCCAGTCTCTTTAGGGGATGGGAGCTGCCCTAGTGTCCTGCTGGATGGGCAGGAAAATATGAATTCATAAACAATGGCACAAGAACAGGGCCAGGTGTACTGTACTCCACTTCCCGAGTACAGAAAAACAGATTGAAGACTCAAACCAGGCCATTTGGGGACCTCAGGACTCAAGGCTTTGTTTTATGAGACTAGATAGGAGCATCAAAAGACTTCCCTATAGAGGTGAGTGGATTTTATCAGCACCAAATACAGGTGAAGTTGGCCAGGAAGACAGAGGACCCTGAAGACCAGTTCAACCAGTGGAAATCCAATGGCCTTTAAGATGCATCAATTCCCCATTCATCTAAGTTTCTAGAAATTTTATTAGAAAATCTAAATCAAAACTCTTCTAATTAAATAAAAATAAAATGAAACTATAATGAGACTATGACTTCCAGGCCAAATAGAAGTCTCTAGAAATACAGATAGTGTGCCTCTTTGCTTAAAATGTGTCCTTCTGACTTCTGAGCACTGATGGAGAAAGCCATTCTAAGCTTCAGGCCCATGCAACTTGCTATGGGGATAAACAACTCGTGGAAATGGCTGGAACTGCATTTTCAACCATTGACTCTATAGCAAGGGGGCAAAGTCCAGTCAACCCTTCACACACCTGGGGACCAGGTCTTACAACACCCAGAGGGCACCAGAGCTGAGGGGCTGGTAAGGGGAGCAGGGGTCAGTGCCTACTGGGCTCATGGTCCATGGCAGGAACTTGAAGTTGGTCTTACACAGTATAAGAAACCTTATGGCCAGCTCCTCAGGCCCAGTGCTTCCTCTTCTGGGGATGTGCACTGGTTTCTTCTCCCTGTATCCATCATGGTTCTCCAGAGGATAAAGAATCAACAGGATGCATATCACTGTGAAGGAACTTACCAGGTTGGTGCCCCTGTCAAGAGGCTGAGGAGGTCCCATGCTGGCCATCTGCAGGCCACAGAGGCAGGGAAACTAATAGCTGCTCAATCCAAGAAACTGGGAGCATCAGAACTGGAGGGCCCAAGGATGCAGGCCCAGTCTGAGGCCCAGGACCTAGAAGTCCCTGGAATCCTGTTGCTGCAAATCCACATTCCAAGGCCGAAGGACAGGAACCTGAGGTCCAGTGGTGGCAGCAGTGAGGACAAACCAGCTCCAGAAGAGTGCTTCTGGGCTGATGGAGGGTCTCCTCCCCCGACTTCTTATGCCCTCTAGAACCCACCTAATGAGACAGTGCTGCCCACACTTAAGGCTGGGCTTCCGCACTCATTCTGCTGACGCCCTCCTCAATCTTCTCCGGACCCTCCAAGACACACCCAGAAGTATGCTTTCTGATTTCCCAGGCACCTCTCAACCCAGTCGAGTCAAAGACCGAGGTTCACCATGACGTCATCCCCAACATCTGCAGAGGCAGGAAACAGGATGAGCAGTTCTGCTGACATAAGGAGGGACATCAGATGTTCTGAACCAGGAGGCCAGAGAGCAGAACTGCCGATAGCTCTGTGTGTACACACAAGTGGGTGCATTCGCCCCTCTCGGTGAGAGCCTGCTTGTTAGGTGAAGCACTCTCGTGGTGAATAACGTATTGCCATAAATGCAAATTAACAGCATCTCAGAATGCTCAGAAAGCTTGCTTTCAGAGAAAGGCACTCAAAGAAGGCTTTGTTTGTTTGTTTTTGTGATGGCGTCTGGCTATGTTGCCCAGGCTGATCTAAAACCTTGAGCTCAAGTGATCCTCCACCCGCAGGCTCCACAGTACCGGGTGTGTAGCACTGCAGCCCACTTAAACTTCTCATTTAGCCCTAAAACAGTGATTCTCCAATGTTTTAGCCTTAGGGCCCTATTAGACTCTGAAACATTATTAATGAGTCCATAGAATTTTTTATGTGGGCTCTACCTGTGGCAATTTAGCTTATACAAATCAACACAGAGATGCTTTTCTGTTGACTTTACAAACACCACATCCATGACATGGCAACATGAGGAATATCTTCTCATAAGATAGCCACAGTACTGTGAGAACCATCAGGGAGGAGATTGCGTATTTGGATCCCTTGCCGACCCCCTCGTTGTCCAGGAAAGAGCTGTGCAGCCTCACAGAGCCTGGAAACTCCACCACACACTGGCTGGAGGAACAGCAGACACAGGGAGCAGCTGCCAGCCTGGTCACCCAGCACGGCCACCTGTGGTCCTCAGGGAGGGAGCATGGGCATGCTGTCTATAGATGCAGGGCTCTTCTGCCCTCAATGATTCTTAACTTTCTTCACTTGACAAATATTTTTAAACTCATACAAAAGATCATCAGATGTCATACAGCTAGATGGTGCCCCATGTAAATTCAATATTCAATGCCACACATTGTGTAATGTTGAGATCAGGTCAACCATCTATCTCCTTGGATGTTCATCATGACACTATGATGAAAACCTTCCAAATCCTACCTTCTAAGGTTTTGCAGATATTATGGAGGACATTACTGATCTTTTCCATCAGCCTGTAAGAGTGGCCCACTGGAACTCCTTGCTCCCGCCACCCTAGAACTGAGCACCTTCAACGTTACCTTCTGCACCTCCTAACTTTTTCTGCCCTCCATTCTACCTGGCCTTCACTCTACCTGGCCTCCACTCTGTACTCACTTCATGACACGGGCTTGTTCAGGTCCCACAGGGTGACAGCATGCCGGCTTGGCATCCTGAGCCTGGCTCCTTTCACTGAATGCAGTAACCTGTGGTGCCCCGAGGCTGTTGCACAAGACCTGGTTTCATTTCTCGTGGCTGATTGGCGTCTCATAGCGGGGCATACCTTCATCAGCTGGTGGGCACCTTGGTGGGTGCCAGGGCTGTGTCTTGTTCCATCCACTCAGCTCAGTCAACAAAGCATGTTCAAAAGCATATTGGGATCACACATCCACGGCTCTGTAGACCCAGAGCAGGGAACCCAAATGAGTGGAGGTATGGGGGCAGCAGAGGGGAGACTCCCAGGCCCCTGGTGAAAATGGAGGTGACAGCTTCCAGAGGGCCTCTGCTCCTCCCTGATGTGGCTGGCACTGCCATGCATAGTGTGTGCATGTGTGTGTGGTTAGCATCTCTCACTTTAAATGAGAAACATGGGATAAAATCATAGACCCACTATTTCAGGCCTCCTGTGTAGAGCTGACATTTAAGAAGGTTTTCTCTCTTTTCCTTTTTGTCATTCTAAAAGAAGTGTGTCTTCTTGGGCCAATGCTCACTGCCCCTGAGCCCCACTATCTGAGCAGAACACCCCCATTACTCAAGCTCCAAATAAACACTGGTATTTCTCCCTTACTTTTCTTTTTTTTTTTTTTTTTTATTCCTGAAGTGATTTCTTAACTGTCCTTGCTGACAGCTGGTAAAGCACACTACTGACCCAGGCTACTTGGAAATGAGAGGAACTAGTGTGCAGGCTGCTGCAAGGATCCCTCCTCGTTGACACACAGCATTGTGGCTGTCTCTGTTTCCAGAGCAAGGGTGAGGAGAGAGCCTACAGAGCAATGGGTCCCTTTTACTGTGCTGGCCAAAAGAAGTCACTTGCTTTTTGCATATGGTACTTTTGGAGAGTGGGGGATGTTGTGTCTAATTCAAAAGAAATTTCTCCTGTGATTAAAAATTGATACTAAGGTGTCTTAAAGTGTTTTCCCTAGAGAGAAGTAAAATTTATTTATTTTGATATTTTTCTCATTCTCCTGAATGCCACAGCACATCTTCAGGCATGCACGGGTCAGGGCAGGTAAACGTACCCTCCTCTGTTCCAGCTCATCAGCATGCAATCCCAACCAAGGAGCAACATGCGAAGTCACTGTTCCGCTTCTCTCAGGGCCCAGCACTCTCTGAGCTGTGTGTTCTGAAAGCAGGGAGGTCGGATCTCAGTGCCATCTTTAGATGCAAAACACCACCCTGGGGGCTCTAGAGCCAGAGGACCCCATCATGTGCCCCTAGAAGGGCTGTGGAAAATTCCTCAGCAAGACTCATGGAGCAGAGTGCATGACAATCCCCATACATGTCTCGGTCTCCTTCTTTCCCTAAGCCTCCCTCCTGGGTGCCTCTCTGTCTGCATTACAAAAATGTCTCCCAGGGGTGATCTTCACACCTGTCGGAGTTCTGTGTGGTGCAGCCTGGTGTGAAGGTGGATCAGTGGTGGGGCAGCCGAGGGTTGAACTCCACAGAGGTCAGGAGGGGCCAGCAGGAGGGGTCAGCAAGCCCTGCTCTCAGCTGTATCCACAGTGGTGGTGGTGGGTGTCCTGTGATGTCACTGCAGACCAAGACAGGCACAGGTCTGGGTACAGCCCAGGTGAGCTGAGTGCAGAGGGTAAGGGCAGAGGTGGGCTCTGCCGAACATTTGGAAAGCACAGAGGAGCAGAGAAAAGAAACTCAAAGTGGCCGGCTGGTCCAATACTCAGAGGCAACTCTGTTCAGATTTTGCTGCGAATGGTCTAGTCTTTGGTTCTGTCAATTGTGGACCAAGAAAGCAATCAGATTATAAATAACGATTGATAACACATTGGATGCCTTTTATGCCATGCCTATCTTTATTAGTAAATATTTTCAGCACTGTCATTTCTTCCTGGTTGGCTGATATTAAATTATGTTTACGAGCTGATTTTTATACAACCCAGGGACCATAAACTCAATTACTTACAGGCTCAGACAGATGAAGGGAACAACTGGATTCAGATGGAGGACTGCAGGATGGAGCGGGGCGGGGGGGCGGCGGGGATGCCTACACAACCCACCACCGTTTCCAACTGCGGTCCACCTCTGCCATCTTAGCTAGCAGTGCGGCTGGACACGCTGGTCTTCCAAGGCAAGTCATCAACCCAGAGTTGACCTTAAAAGCCCATTTCTAAATCCTGCAAGTGCCAGAACTTTTATTTAACTCATTGGGGTGGCCACGGAGGAAAAGTCCATCAGCTAATCTGTCCTAGTTAGCAGTCTCAGTACTCATGCGATTCATCCGTGAGTTTTAGATGAATTTAGTTTGTCCTTGATTTTAGTTATTGAAACAATCTAGCAATGATTATGTTGGAACTGAAATATATCTAATATGTGATTAAACTCTTGGAGTTAATATAAAAATAAGATGAATTAAAAGTTATACATTGTTAAGGCTCTTGAAGGTCCATATGGGGAGTTTGTACTAGTGGACTATGTCTTCAGCAGTTTGCACTAATATATGATCTCTTTACCAAGGTGGATCATTATCCACGTGTGAAACATTGCATATAACTTAATAATCTCATCAGTTTAGAAGGTCTCTTTGGTGTGCTTCCTTATTGGAACAGCTCAAGAATTCTGTCCAATTTTGTGTCTTCTTTAATAAGTGGTCTGCATCTATTCTTTGCTTTGCTTTTTCATTAGCTAGAGTTCTTCATGTATTGAGGATATCAACCACCAGATGATGTTCTACACTGTATTTGGAAACATATAAAGTTCCATTTCAACACAGATTTAATATTTAACCAGGTGTTTACAATATTTCTTACAATGATTTTCTTTTCCTTATTGGACATATTCCAATATTTGAAACCTTATGACATTTAATACCCAAATTCAAGCACACTATTTGAGAATCTGGCCATTGGTGGATCATCAGATGCCCCTCCACACCGTCTTGCTACTTGCCCAGGGTGACTATATTATGCCTCAGTAAGAAGAAGCATAGATGCATAAAAGCAAAGCATAGGGAAACATGAACTCAGATTAACACTCTGCTCCCTGGGAGAACCCACTGGGGTTCCTTAACTAGACATGTCTGACTTCTAAGGTGGCACAATAGCTCCTACCTGGGATGCCCCCACAGAGCAGTTGTGGCTAAGCTTTCTGAGCCCTGGGCTTCTTCTTCCATCAGGACTCTCTGCTGCAGAAGTGTGTCCACCTCCTTGCCTTTTCCACTCCTGTGCTTGGCCAAGGCCTCTGTCCCCCCAGGTGGTTTCAGAAGGCCAGGCCCAAATGCCCACAGTGTGACCCTGTGCTAACCAGCAGGCCCTCCCTGCAGCAATTCACTCTTTATTTTTGGCTGGAACTCTTCCTGAGCTCCAGCCCGGTGCCTCTCCCCGTGTGGAACCTGCGACTCCAGGTGTCTTAGCAGCAATCATTTCTCTCTCTCTTGTGCATTGGTTTTCATGTATGAAGTCATTAGCCCCTTAACAGGCACAATCCAGAGAGCCTGACTTTCCTCCTGATGGGCATCTTCAGCCTCCTGGGTGCACTCCAACTGTACATCAGGATCACTATAGTCGTTAGGGAACGTGACCCCTCCATGTGTCTGTATTAACTTGCCTGTTTTCGTACATCTCTCCAAGAGACCTTCCCCCAAACCTGCTCATTGAATGCAACCTATGATCACATCCCTTCGGAGCCCTTGAAATAATGTATCATTTACCAGGGACCTAGAATGCAGCTCACTCTCATGGAGTTAGATTCCCCTTATGGTCGATGCTACCCAGTGGCCTACACTGCAATTTCCCCAGCTTCCCTCCAGCAATATCCAACTAAGTGCCACAGAGGTCCACACAGGAAGGACCAAGACCCCTCTGCAACAGAGGGCACTGGGCCCGTGCTCCCCAGGCTCACCCTTCACAGTCACTGTGCTTGGAGCATCTCCCTGTATGGGTTTTCCTGACATCTCTTGTCACCCACCTGGCTTGTCATTCCTTAGGAGGTCTCCTCTGGACCCCAGGCTGAGCTGAGCACCATCTCCTGAGCCCCACACCCTTTACATGAGTCCAGCATCTGCGTCTTTAAATGTCCAGCTGCTGTTTTAGTTGTACTGCAAGTAGAAGCTCCTTGAGGAAGTGTCCAAGGTCCCATTTGTCCCTTTATTCCCAGGGCCCATCACAGTCCAAGGAACATACAATAAATATTTGGATTACACTATAGGGATTCATCAGGATCATTTTGAAAGTCCTTTCAGCTCTGGTATTTTATCCTCCCTACTTGGTAAATGATCAAAGAAGGACCCATTATTCTTAATTTAGGATGTGTGAAATGTCAGGCTCTGGCTCAAGCCCTAGTCATAGTGGAGTCAGTAAAATTTTCTTATGATTTATGGAATCTACTTAGTCCACATGCACATCATCCATCACCGTGAGCCCCGAGAGCTGCAGCCCTCCGTCTGAGCTGGGAATTGAGCCACTGTGAATGTACCGAGTCTATTTTAGAATCTGGTGACTAACATTTCTGCCTCTTCCACAGTAGCCTCCGGCTGGAACACAGAGATTCTATTCCTAGATTGTGTGGTCTAAAAAAACAGCCATTTTTATTTTTCTTGGAGCAGGCTTTGGGGAGGGCACAGAGGAGATGCATTCCGGATTCATAGGGGTGTTTGTCCACAGCTACCACAACACAGCGAGGAATCCCAGGGTCTTAGAATTGTAGAGGCTTCCACCGTGCACCTGGGCTTGGTCCCCACAGCCACCTTCTGCCTTGGAGAAGGGGCCCGTGGGATCCTCCCAGGGAGGGGAAAGAGAGACAGATAGGAAAGACACACCAGCATTAAGCACTTTCTTCCAGCAGAAGTGACAGATGACACTTGTTCTCCAAAAGGAATCAAACAACTTCTGATTCAGCTGCAGGCAAGTCTGGGAAGTGGGAGAAGACGTTGACGTGGGTGGGACTCTGTCTCTGCCAAAGGCTCCCAGGAATCTGAGGACTCATCCAAGGCATTCTAGCACTCACTGGGGAAGATGTCCTGTCTGGCTTTATCTTCTGGGTTCTAGAATCTGGAATCTGGAACACAAGCTTCCCCCAGCTGCACAGCAGCCCTGTGGCTTCAAGCACAGAAATCCTAGATGTCAGGCTGTTGTGTTATGGGAACCCTCTCGGGCAGAGAGAAACAGGAAGGGTGCCCTGCCAGGAAACCCACCCTCCAGAGCCTGGGGAGGCCAGTGCCACCCTCTGTATTGGTTTGTTCCAGTCTGTTACCTGGATCTCTTCTCCTAATAAGCCCTCGAAGAAGGTCCCATCTGGTATCCTCTGTGTGTCACTCTGCTCAGGGCCTTAATTTCCTAGTTAATGAATCAATTAAGCTCAGTCCATCCTGAGCTTGCTTATCTGTCTCAACAACTGGTGTTTCATTAGCACATTTGGAAAGGGCACACCCGGCTTTGTTACTGCAGGTGCTCAGGTCATTCCATGCTGGAGGAAGATCAGGTCTGCCATCAAGCAGCCCAGTGGTTTCAGGGCACATGGTGAAGCCTGGGGGACCCCTTCCTGGGCACCACGACTGCTGGGCTTCCCAGGTTTATTCAGATTTGCCACCTTTAGCAAGTGCAGGGAGCCGACTTCCTCCTGGATATCCCAGGCTCTAGGCTGATTTCCTCTGACCTGAAGGTACAGGGAACTGTGAGCTGTAGGGGGAGAACACACACATGCTCGTGTGAGTGCACACACACACACACACATACACACACGTTTATATTAGCTCCCCTGTTGGGATGTTTTACATTCTCAACTTCACAATTCCACACATATTTTCTGCAGTGAGCCTATATATGTTTATTTTTAAGAAGAACTCAAATCAACTCAAAGCTTGCTTCAACGGACTGTGTGTATTTGGGGATGCAGAATGGACAGCAGCTCCTGGATCCTCCACCTACGGGTGGCTCCCTCTCCAAAATTCCCCAGCCACAACCCAGGCCATGGCAGCACAGGGCTGACACTGAATATTTCCCGAATACTTTAACACAGGAGCTGAATGGAGTACCGTCTATAGTGTTGTCAAGGGCAAAACTGCTTTTCTTGCACTTTGTCATTTTGGAGCAGGATTTCAGGACCAACTTCTCTGCGTGGTAACCCTGCTCATCCGTGAGCTGTCTTGAGGAGATGGTTACTTGACCATTCACGTCCCCATGGCAAGAATTTAGTTCCAGCAGCCTCTGCACACTTCTGCTCTTCATCAGATATAGGGGAAAATGTCTGCTAGCAGAAATCCAGTCCAGACACCATCTGGTACTATTTCTAGGGTTCAGAAAGATGACTCCGGAGCCATGTGCCTCATTTGTCAGAGTGAGAACCTCGCTCACATTCTGCAGTCCAGCTTGGTGGCTGCCCCTTCTTCTGGCCTGCAGGGCCGAGGTCTCTGGGACCAGCTGAATGGCAAGCTACTTCTGGTGCCTCTTGCTAGATACAGGAAAGAGCAGCCACAATGCACGTTCTAGCTGCCAAGAGCAGCAGTCTATTTCCGAATTCAAATGCAGTAAGCAGATCTGTTTACACAAATCCTAAAGCTTCAGGTCACCTACATAGTAGAAAATCACCTGTACATGTTGACCTCCAGTCCTGCAGGGTTCAACATTGTAGAGTTTTCTTTGCACCTTTGTGTCTATGTAAAATAGTTTTCTTGTATTCTCCCTCATGAGAACAATTCAAAGCTCTTTTCTGTGTCCCATCTGGATAAGGATACGATGAAAAACCAACTCTTTGGGGGGGTCCAATTTGAACAGGCACACTGGAAACAACTAAACACCTCTTGGACATCATTTTTCATCGCTCTGTTAAAAGACAGTCTCCTTGATGGCTTCCAGAGCACAGCACCTCTCCAAAGACGACATCTAAATGCAAGGTGTTGTAGGTGACTATCCAGAAAGGGTGAGACTTGGGTCCTGTTGTTTTACTTTCCTGATACTAGAATATACAGGCAATGGATGGAGCCTTGGTAGTACTTTTGGATCATGAGCAAAACCTACAGGAGCCTTAAGACTGATAGCACTGAGGAGAGCTCCATCAGCCCTTAACTGACAAATAAGAGCAACATATTTTATATGAAAGGAAAATAGATGTCCATCGTGAGTAACTAGATTTTTTTTAAAAGCTTGCTTTTAAAACAATTCCTGATGCTGTAGAGATTTAGGATATAAGAAGATAGTTCCTTCTAAACAGGATAGAACATCACTTTAAGACCAACTGTGTTCCTGGCTCTGATTTCCTGTCTACCCAATTCCTATCACTGACCAAGTTGGCCTCCTGGGTAGCCCAACTCTACCAAATAGAGGTCCTCAAGTGGGAAAGTCAACTTCTTCATCTCCAAAAATCTCTCCTAAGTTCATGACATGGGGGTTTCTAGTTAAACCCTTCTGGGAGCCTAAATCCAGCCAACCCCTATTCTGACTCTTTGAAAGCCAGTGGAGAGCCACAGACCCTCAACTCAAGGAGAGTTGGAATCTGAAAGGCAAGGAGACGTCCCCAACGGGGTCCTTGAAGTTGCAGCCCTGCAGAGGCCCCAGTTTTCACCAGTGAGCATCAGACAGAGCCATCTCCATCTTCAGGTTTGGTTTCCATTCAACATGCTGCAGAGCAGATGGGCGTCATTCTCAGGACAGTGTGAGAGGCGGACAAAGTCTTCAGGCTGGTGCTGATAATGCCCACCGCACACACGAATTGAGCATCGACTTCATGCCAAACAGAGTCTAAGGGCTCTGAGGATATTTATATGCATCACCTCTTAAGTCCCACAACAAAACAACAAAAATAACTGTGAAAGTGACATTATGATTCCTTTTTTTTTTACTGTGAACAATAAAAATTTTTAAAAATATAAATCAAAAAATAGTCATGATAATTGAGAAGAGACGATCCAACAAAATCTAACCCGCGGCATGGTCCACAACAGCCAAAAGGTAGTAACCACTCACATGCCCATCAACTAGTGAGCAGGTCAATGAATTTTGGTCCATGCATACAATGGACCACCTCATGGTTAGGAGTCTTATCCTCCAAGACTGTGAATACAGCAGGGAGGGACCTGGAGGCAGCAGCAGGCCTCCAGCTCTGTAGGAATTGTTTTCTGTGTATCAAGAAGAAAATCAGGATGTTGCAGTGGCACACACCTATAATCCCAGCGACGCTGGAGGCTGAGGCATGAGGATCATGAATTCACAGCCAGCCTTGGCAATTTAGTGAGGCCCTAAGCAACTCAGTGAGAACTTGTCACTAAATAAAATACAGGAAAGAACTGGCAATGTGGCTTAATCCCTGGTACCCCCCACCAAAAAAAAAAAAAAAGAAAAAGAAGGAAATCATCCCCATTGACCCCAGCCAGCCTTGCTGGACATGAATGGGCCACACATGCCCGACTGCTGGATAAAGGGAGCAAGGTGGTTGTGGCTGGCTTGGGTTTGGCTCATTGTCTCCTGCGGCTGGGGACAGCAGACAGCAGAAAGGGGGAAGTGACCCTTAAAGAAGCAAGAGGCAGCACAGCCATGGGAAGACCCTTACCTCAAGGCATCCGAAACCAAGTGATCCCGCAAAATACCCAAAGCAAAGGCCTTCCAGGGCAGCTTATAATTAGAACAGAGAAATAACTTCTTATCCTTCCGGGGGCGTTTGGAAGAGTGCAGGAGGGAGCTGTAGGTAATCAGCTGTGTGAAAGTTATAAATGGGCTGCATCTCACGGAGTTGATAGATGAAGAGTTCAGTCCCCGGGTTACAAGAACAACTGTGCCCAGTCAAAGAAAATGACAGCACACCGCTGTGGGTGTCATCCTTATTTTTAAAATCATTTTTCTAAATTTAGAGAAGCAATGATTAATAATATGGAAAATGAAAAAGATTGTGCGCTAATGACCAAGGGTGAGAATTTATCAATCACCTAGGAATCGGGACTTATTTGCAGAAATACACCCCCTGCACACAGGCACGCAGGCTCACACCCACACACACCCACACGCGCACATGCACACACATGCACACACACATTTATTCTCACACAAAGCACCTTTTCTGGTCACTTAAGAAAGCAGAGTTGACCGCGGAGTCTCGCGGAGGCTGGGCTCAGATCACTTACCGCTGTTCCTTTCCTTCCGTGAGGCACAGACCTTCATGATTTATTTCCTTCTCAACTGCAGTCTTATAGTTTGGAAGGAGCTTTCTCAGTACAGGGCCGCGTGTTGCTCATGTGGTTCCCGCAGAGCATCTTGTTCTCCTGGCAGAACATCGCCTCGAGTGGTCAAGTGAACAGCGGGAAGATAACTGGGTGGTGAGGAGGGTTCCTGTGTAATTATTCCCTATGGACTCCCCTGGGCCATGTTAGGAAAGCCATCTCTGCCCCTGCCAATCCTGCAGCCCGCGCTGAAGGGCCGGACCTCGCAGTCAGGACAACCGTGGAAGAACAGAGGCTCATGGTTCCCCATCTTTGCAAATCAAGCTTTTGTGCACAATGATTCACTGTATTACAAAAACCCTTGGTTCTTATTCGCATTTCCCTAGGGACTAGATATGCGGAACCCTTTTTTTCCGCAAATACCTATTAGTCACTTGTATGTCTTCTTTGGAGAAATATGCAGTCAGGTTCTTAGCCTATTTTTAAAAATTGAGTTGGTTGTTTTTGAGTGAAAAATAATATATTCCAATGTCAAGTCAAATAAGCCAGATACCAAACATCATGCATTTTGTGATTCCATTCATATGAAACATCCGGAATAGGTATCTCCAGAGACAGAGGACACACTCCTGCTGCTAGGGCTGAGTGGAGGAGGAATTGGGGCTGTGGAGCTTATAGGGCACCATTTCTTTTTAAGGGATGAAAATATTTTGAAACTGGATGGAGGTGGTGGCTTCCCAACACTGTGAATGTATTAGGTGGCAACAGTGAACTATGGAGAGCAGGATGCTGACCTCAATTCAAACTTCTTGCCAGGTTGAGGAGAGAGCAGTATGGTCCAGAGCTTGACCTGTATGCACCCAGCCTTGCCTTCATTCTGCACCCCCCAACACACACACACACATTCAAAAACCACAAACAAACAAACAAACCAGCAATAGAACAGATATTTTCAACCAGCTGACCAGTGGTACGTAAACCAGCATATGTGGTACGTAAAATGCACAGTACTTTCCAACACCTTGCAGCTAGATGCAGTTGAGTGAATGGGTTTCACTTTGTGGGCATCTTCTGAATTACACATTTTTGAAAGAAAGAACAGGTCCTCCTGCCTTGATGTCCACTCCCTGCTGGCCCCAAGGGATATGGTAGAGCACCAGCTTTACCCAGTGGCCTCGTGAAGACTGCCAGGAATGGCTGAACCCCCCAAATGTCAGGGGTCTGGGCCCCTGAGGGCTCTCCTGATAGCCATGACTACAACCCAGACTTCTACTTAAATGAAACTGCATTTTTATCTTGTTTAAATCTGTAACCTAATTAATTATGAGTAGTGAGAGCAAATTCAGTTCTGGACCTCGTGGAGTTTCAGGTGTGACCTTTACAGCTGTCCCTCCTTGAGAATTTTGCATGCCTATTTCTCTGATGAAGTTCTCCTACCATATCACCTGATTTAACCCTGACAATCACTCTGCGATGGAGGTAGTATTATTTCAGTTTTGCAAAAGGGAACATTGTGGCTTGATGATGTCGTTTCTTATCCAACTAACCCCATCAATGGTAAATAGATTGGAAAAAGTAAAACCCAAGTCCATCTACTCTCCCAGCTTCATGTCAATTTTATGCATCCACATGGAGGTAGTGACTCCAAGTTGGTTCCAATTGTTGCCACAGGGAACTGGCTGAGGAGGGTTGTATGTGTGCAGGTAAGCTCTGGTGAGCGGGGGTTGAAAAAGAGATGATTCTAGTCTTCCAAGGGTAAGGACAAGTGGGAGGACAGCATTTGGACTGAGTATCCTCTCTGGGATGCCATCTCCTTTTCCTGAAATGAGCCATTATAAAAGACTTTGCCTGGGAAATACAGATTTACTGACTTAGAATGGGGTTATATCCTGATGAGTCCATTGCAAGCTAAAATTATCCTAAATTGAAGTGCATTTAATGCACGTGATTGACCAAGCATCATGGCTTAGCAATGCAATACACTGTAGAGAACTGGTTGCTTCCCCTGGTGACGGTGGAGCTGATGGGAAGCCACCCCCATCCACCCTCCAGCATTGTGAGAGAGTGTCATGCAACATATTGCTGGTTCAGGAAAAGAGCAAGATTCAAAGTAGTGTTCACACTGAATGCACATCAATTTGGCACCATGATAAAGTCAGAAAAGCCTACATCCAGGACTGTCTGGATATTACGCCTTTGCATATGTGGTACGTAAAATGCTTTCTGAATGGATGCCTGGTTATGTTTCCAGGGATTCAGCCAACAAAGTGAGAATCAGTTACCTAACACCATGTCAGAGAGGACAGACATCAGCTCACTGCTGATAAAGGGTGGAAATCTGCAAGTCAAAAACCTGAGTTGCAGAGCAAGTTGGTGGTGACATCAGAGTGAGAACACAGATTGTCCGGTGGTGGCTCTGTACGGGGTGCAGAGAGGGATGTGGTGGGGTTTTGGAAATTGTAAGAAGGAAATGAGCCTGAGAAGAGTCTCCTGGGGGAAAGAAGGCCTCGTACCCTTGAGCAGCCAGCAGAGAGTGCAAGGCCAAATGACATCCCCTGTGAGCCTACCTGCTCATGTGTCTTCCCCCTCACCATGAGCACGCACCGGAGGCATCGATACTCTCTCTTAGCAATTAAAGCCCAGAGACTATAAGCTCCTAAATCCAAGGTCCACGTGAGGGAGGCTGCATAAAAATACCAGGCTCCTTACTTCTTTTTCCCCCAATGAGGCTTCCTCTCTCCGTCATGAAGACTGGCTTAGCTCTGTTGTGGGGTCTATTCTTGGGACACACACCTTTGGCACAATTCACCCTTTCTGTTCCGTGACAGCAGAGGAAAGCAATTGTGTTTGAAGTGCCTCGCTGTTCTCCATTGTCTTGATAGCATGAGGCTCTTGACAGAATTTCCATTGCCGTGAGTTGCTCACCTTTTTAAAAAGAGTGAGCCGAAGGGATTTCTGGAATGACTTGATTGGCAGCTTCCCAGGCTGTGAGCTCTTGAGTGTCCAGCAGGATAAACAGTGGGAGAGGCATCTGCAGATGGGCTGCAAAGCAAGCCGCTGAAACTATTTCTAGAGCCATTGGCATTACTTAAAATGAGGAATTGTGGGAATGCAAAAGGATAGTGGTTTAACTGGGATTTCTAATATAATTTCTTTATTGAGAGTACCTGGAGCTACAATCAATGTCAAGGAAACACTTAAACAAGGGGTCAGAGGGGACTTCAGGAAGGTGCCCAGTGGATGGGAATGGGGACCCACTTCAGCTGGTCCTTTCTGAACACAGGCCTCCACCTGTTTCCAGCCCAGTAATGAGCATCTGGCTGCAGGTCAAGGGGAAAGCACGCAGGAACAGGGGCGACCAGAGCACCATCGATTTTCAGGAAAACAGTGGCCATTGGAATATTTCAGCCTGGAGACCTAACGCTTGAGAAAGTAATTTGGGGCTCTGGCAACTGACTAACATATCTAATGAATTGGTCAGTGTTTACCCAGGCAAAAAATACAGTTTCAGGTAACAAGAGTGCGTGTCTTAAATATATATACAGTAGCTCCCCCTTATCCACAGGGATACATTGCTAGACCACACTGGATGCTTGAATCCATGAAAAATGCTATGCTTTTTAATTTATGCAATATATATGCAAACTTAAGACCTTTTCCAACTTTACTGAATGCTTATCACACATAGTAGCCATGAGTTGCAGCTTGATGTGTGACAACAAAACTAGCTTATATTTCTTTATTCTTCTTCACAATTTCATGGGTGAAAGATTCATTCTTACCAAAGAGCTTCAGCATGGGAATGTTTTTCTTTGCTTTTCCAGTCAATAATTTTCACCTTTAGAAAGTACTTTAGGGCTTTTCTTTGGCCTATCTGAATCACCAGTCTCACTGTTCTTGCTCTTTGGGGCCATCATCAAATAAGATCAGGGTTACTTGAACACTTGACTGTCCTGTGATATGAGGGCAGTTGATCGGGTAATCAACATGGCCACTAAATGACTAACGGGTGGGTAGCATATACATCATGGATATATTGGACAAAGCATTGATTCATGTCTGAGGAGGGACAGAGATGGATGGTGCAGATGTCATTGCTATAGATAGCTAGACACAATTTAAAACTCACAAATAGTCTATATGACAATTGGTATGCTGAAATTGCATATTGACTGTGGATAACCAAACCCATGGAAAGTAAAACTGTAGGAAGCAAGAACTTCTATAATTACCTTCTGCTCTAATTCTAATATTTGTGTGTGTTAGAATACATACATAATACATCTATCTCCTATCAGACCTGCTGAGAAAAATATTTCTAATTAAGCCCGGTTGTTTCTATTAAGTGGAGAAAGCAAACTTGCTGGCATAGCTGAGAAAATAAGATTAACACAAGTAACATTATCCTTGTCTTCTTTCTCCATCTGAAATCCTTACCTCTATCTAAATAAAGGTGGGTAAGGCTTTTAAAAACTGAGATAGGGATTGGCAAATGTCAGCTAGCCCTGCACACCCAGTGTTTGAGCTCAGCCGTGTCAGACTGTGGAAGTTTCTTACTTTCTCTTCATAGAAAACATCAATCCAAGGTGGAGTAGCTCCACAGAGATGATCTGAAGATGAGGGGAGGGTGTGGGAGGATTCAGGAATGATTTCTGCGGCTTGTTTTTAACCCAAGCCAATGTTTTTATAATAAAAACAAAAAGAGTATTTCTGCTTCTGGTTCTGTACTGGGCACTCTGCGGAGGTCAGCCTTCATTTTCAATTTAAGTTGCCCAGACCACAGATGGCTGTGGCATGACCTCTCACACCCAGAGGTCATTGAACACAAATCATATCAGTCATCTCATTTACAAAAACCTTCTCTAACATGAGAATCTTAATTAAATCTGCATTTTTAAAAACCCTTCTTCCCCTCTGGCAATAGGTTGTGTAAAACCCGTGAAGGACTCTGACACCTCGACTTCTCCTAAACAGAAAAGGGTGTGACTGTAGGGATTCTGGTGTGCCCAAGGCTACCCAGCCTGCTGTGTGGAGGACGCTTCCCAAACTGCAGTCAGTGACACAGCCTGCTTCTTTGCCAGGTCTCTGCTGCATGTGCTGTTCACGGGGCACCTCGGATGGTGACATGCCTGCCAGCCCGCAGCTCTTCCCCACCTGTGCCCTGCTCTACCAGGAGACAGCAGGAGGAATGGGAGATGGGAGATGGCAAGGTGGGAGGAGGAAGTGTCCTGGGTGCTTCCACCTTTGCTCTCTCCCTCAGGCCAGGTGCTCAGCCATGGCTGAGTCTTCTCCAAGGCTTGTGGGCCCAGCTCCCATTAGGTGGTCCTGGCCCCAATAACATGACTTCCCCTCTTTGTCCTTCCAACCAGTCCATGTCCAGAAAATGGGAAGTTAATAACAGTGCCTGTCCCACATGACATTTGCAGTCTAGAAGGTGCATTGTGTTATGTACCCAGCGTTGCGGACATACAATCCGTGTGGCCCTGTGATCACGCGGTCCTTGGCATTGAAAGGGAAATGCGAGCTCTCCCCACAGCCCCTGAACAATCCTGCACCCTCTAAGGTGGCTCCCTGTCATGATGGATTTGAGGTTTCCTGGCTTCTTCTGTATTCACATTTGACAAGTCATGACCTCCCCATTGCCCGGGTCTCATCCCCAGGCTGTCTGTTTCCATTCTTCAGCCCAGAAGAAGCGCCCAGAAACTTCATTATCATTTTTTTATCCCTCCCCACCCAAATGTCACCTCTGCCATTTCTACGGCCAGAAAGCTTGAGGAGTGCTACAGGTGTGTCATGGTGGTCTTCATAGTCTAATAGTCCCTGTGGCAGGGAGAAGCTCCAAGAGTCTCACAGGCCTTAGGTGAAGCGGCCCCTGCATGTGGTCCAGCCTGGAGACTGCTCCATGGGGCCTGGTGGGGACCCACTCTCCTGGCAGTGAAGGGACCGGCAGCTGTCTGCCAGGCTAGTTCACCTGTAACTCAGTTCTCCTACTGCCTTGCTGACTTCTGGACTAGTTAGTTGTTCTACTCACTGCAGACTGGTGTGCGGAAGTCTCCAGTTCTTACTATTTCATCATCTTGCTCCATGCATAAAGAATCATGCCTCAAACACCCTCAGACACAGGGCAGAAGCGGCCCTGAGACATTGTGTGTGCTGTTGAGCCCCGTGCCCCTCCCAAAGTTTGTTCTCCATTGCTTTCCTCTGGTGTATCCATTGCCTTCTGCTGTAATTATCCCCAGTAGCTCCTTTAATTATGAGCTTGGGACACTCCTTTGGCAAAACAGTGTGAACACGTCACCCACAGTGCCCGTGAGCTTATCCACAAAGAGAGATTTCACATTTAGACCTACAGTTATCCCACCTAATGGACAGTAATATTTTGTGGAAAGACGATCTATTTCATTATATGTTGCATTACTTGGACTAATAAACCACTTGCCACCAGGGGCACCTATAAGAGACTTAAAAAATTGGCCCTCATCCACTGTCATGTATTCACTCTAGCCTCTACAGAAGTCCAGAATCTGCTTTTGTATCGCTTCCTTGAAAATGATCGGTTATTCATAATTGATGTTGACTTAGACTGTGACAGGCTGCTTGTTTCTGTCAAATGGAAAAGATTGTTTGAATACAAAGCAAACGGTTCCTTCTCTAATTGGAGATTTGGGTCCTGTTAATTTATGCGCATTATTTTCCAGGGGTACTTTTATGGCTGGTGGCACATTTGATGTGGGTAAATAATTACAAATATTTTATGAGAGTGGTCAGGGTAGAGAAACAAGTGAATTCCCGATGAAGTCACACGAAACCGCTGGGACCATTCACATTGTTAAACTCAGAAAAAATAGTGTATTCAATGGTGTTTAGATGCATGGGGCTTACGGAAAAAGAACTCTGGGGTAAAAACCATGAATTTATTTTGTAGATATGAGCAGGAAAATTGCAAGCTCTGGGAAGGACACAGGTTTTATGTTTTCTGTGGGTGACCTGAGAATAAATGGGGCACAGAGGCTTCCATCTCATGAATGAGACCTGGTGGTGAGCAGTTGGAGAGAGGTTTGATGCTGGCAAGGTCCCACGTGCCATCTCACCAGGGGACAGTTAACATCCTCAGGGAGATGTGAATCTCTTCAATGTATCTGGCTGACAAAAAAAAAAAAAATTGCTGAGCTTCAGAGAACGTAACTAACACGTTATTTAGAAAATATTTGACGCTAAGGCTAATGTCCCACTTTAGAAACCAGAATAGCACCTTCTAATGTTTTGCTCAGAGAAAGACTGAACAGAAACTGAGATCTATAGAGTTTTGGAAGAAAAAGGTTGAACTGTTCAGTGATTGTATCAAACTGTGTGGTCACGCTCAGAAGTGACCATATACTCTGGCTACGTTGTTCCTTCAGACCTGGGAAAAACTGTCACTTTAAAACACATTGAAGAGCCACCTGCGTTCAGCAGGCAGTTTTTGAGACACAGTAGCTGTGGTCAAGGTTTTCTTTATTTTGAAGTAACACCCAAACAAGAGGGACGACCTTCTCTCTAGTTAAAACGGAGCTCATCAAACATATTGATGTGCAAGCAAGAGATGTCACAGGGTGGGTGGGTGGGGTACCGAGGGGTACTATGGGGTACCGTCGGGTCCCCTGGTGCAGGGGACCAACATCTCCTGCTGAGGCCAGTTGCTGCGAGCCCCATTGTGCACAGGTGCAGGTGGGCATCCCTGAGCCTGGCAGCCACAGGGCTGGGCAGCTCCATCTCTGCTCCTGGAGTGTGGCATCCCCAGAGCTGGGCTGCAGGATTGGGATGGAAGCTGTGTCCACTCTGCCTCTGGATCAGCGACCTCCTAACTCCCTCACCTGTGCACTCTACTCTGACCACTCCCCACCTGCTGGAGAGGGAGCTTCCCCCCTCACCTCAAGATGGAGAAGAAGGCTTTGCTCCAGAGAACAGGTGGCTGAGGAGGGCACATCTTCTGAGTGGGAGTCCCTGAGCTTGTGTGTGGTTGGACACAGGATGCTATTGGACCAACAAACACTGGCCCCAGCAGCTTCCCTGGGCTCCCTGGAACTGATGCCCCATCCTTGGCCCATGGTCCTTGTCACAGGGTCAGCAACTTCAAAGGGAATCAGCCCATCCCGGGGTGACGTGCGCTGGGGAAATTCCTTTTTATGACATGAAAGCCTTTTTTTTAAAAAGGAATAAAGGGACTAATTCTTTTTTAAAGTTATATTTATATACATTTCAGTTGTTGATGGACTTTTATTTTATTCATTTATTTTTATGTGGTGCTGAGAATTGAACCCAGGGCCTCACACATGCTAGGTCAGTGCTCTACCACTGAGCCCCAGCCCCAGCCCTGATATGCTTTTTTTTTTTTTTTTAAGATGGTGAAATCCCCATACAGGATACAGGAATTGGTACATTTCAAATGCTTACATTTTCCAAATGAACACTTGTAACATGAACATATGTCTATGTACTTGGGCTAGCTACATATAATCATACCGCTTGACAAATATTGATTTCCAGCTCTCTGCAAACTTTGTTGTTTGGGACTGGGCATATGCTTCCAGGGGGCTTAAGGACCACCAGCTGCCTCTCCACATCCTTCAGGGTGGCTGCTAATGACAGCACTCTCTGTGGCAGATAATGCCTGTGTCTCCTTTAGACACTCTTCTGAGTGGCAGACCACACCCACACTGTCCCCCTGGTCCCTGCCCCAAGCTCCTGCTGTAGAGGGACCATTTCTGTTTCCTCTGGCTCAATGAAGAGCATGGCAGAGTCAGAGAGCCCGGGACCCACCTGCCCTGGCTAGTGCTGGTTCTGTGACCTGAGACATATCAAGTTCTCTCCACTGTAAGATGGGTACGATCATAACCTGGAGTTCAAAGGATCATTGCATGGAATTAATGAGATAGCTCAGAAAAAGTTATAATCACAATGTCTACTAGTTCACCATCACTCAGTTACTATTATATCATTAAAATATATACTAAATAAATATTAGAGTGTATTAATATAAACCTCACTTTTCAAAGTGAATATTATATGCATAAATGTTTATATTTACCATACATACTTGCAAATATGCATTACGTATGGATTATTATTTGTTTATAAATACACACACACGGCTTTCTGAAGATAAAGAACTGTGAATATACCAAAGGACTTAGTGCCCTGCTATGTTTTTGTACCATACTGATTAACAAGGACTTTGTCACAAAGAACACTGACACCAAAATCTATTTTAAAACATAGTTAATGGGCTCCCTACAGCAATGACCACATCTATATTTTGATTTTATCATAGTGTCATCTCAAATAAAAAGGGAAACTCCACTGTGGCCAAGAGAAGGACTGAAGGTAACTGTCATCGATTTCAACATACCATCCCAGCATGACTTTTTTTTTTTACTTCTCTGTTTTAAATGTTTTTGAACCTGAGACCAATGCATCAAAACACAAATTGGGTGGATTTAACATTATTCTCCACACGTTTCTCTGTTTTGATCTCTTAAAAGTTCTGAGATGACCTAGCAATCGCTCCTCTGGTCAGGACGTCCCTGATGTCACATCCACAGCATGACGTGTGCCCTGATGCAGATCGTCTATAAGGATCCCCTCATCTGAACTTCAGCTGTGGAGGCTGCTGTCATCCCACAACTGGGTGGATTTCCTCCCCGAGTCCCAGAATGGCGAGAGGAAGAAATGTCACACACACAATGTGCACAGAGCAATGTGTGCTTTCCCATTCATTGTCCGTGGCAAAGGTGCAAGACAGCGCCTCTGGGTGAGATGGGTGCTGATCTTCCTAGTTCACTGTCCTGGGCAACAAGCTGAACACCCTGGATTCCCTCCTCGGGGTACTCCCATGGGAGAGGCTGTTAAAATCTCACTTTGACCAGGTTCAAGGACCACAAGCAGCCCTGAGACCTTATTGTAAGGAACCTCTGCAGCCCTGGGCCAGGAGCAGCCAGGAGGGCTGAGTGGTTCCTCACATCACCATCACCACTGGACTGCATGACAAGACACTGAGGGAGCGTGGAAGTGCCCAGGACCACTGGCAATCTGCTGGACCCCTGGGGCAGGACACAGGAGAGGCAGAGGGTTCTGAATCATCACCATCACATGCATCCTGCCTGTGCTAGGAGCTGGGGTGGGAGAGGCCAGGACCAGGATCCCTGTGGGTGGCACTGACTGAGAGAGTTCTGGTTTCCTGGCCTCCCGGGGGAGTTAGGGGCTGCTTACTCCAGGACTCGGCTTGCAGCACCAGATGAGGGTGAGGGAGGCCCACTCTGCGGAGTTCGGGGCATCTGCCTTGCTGCTACTAAACACAGGAAGGACAGGAGAAAAGTTTCTAGAGTGTCTTAAAAATCCACCTAAAAAAAGTAAAAAGGGGAGGCAAACATCCAGATGGCTGTTCCCAACTTACCAGCCCACATGCAGCCCCAGCTGTACAATGCCACACTCGCCACTCACCCGGTTTCATCTGCCTTCCCCACTGGCCACTCACTCCTGACCCTCCAGAGTGGCCGCAATTAATCTCTTTGTGTGAGATCTCATCAGCTGAATCATCCGTTTTTTCTCTTAACTCTATTTCTCTTTTCTTAGGGAACAAGATAGCAATCACCATAAAGTCAAAGGAAACCATAAGTAAGAGAGAAAAAAGTAACGTCAGAGTAAAAATGTGCAGCTTCAGAAAACACAAAGGGAGGCTGTGAAATTTAAAAAGTAGGCCCAGTTTAGAATCCACAGGGGCAAACGGGCATGGCTAAGCACCGTGTCCCATTCCTGCCTTGTATTCTTCCTGTCTCTGTGCTCTCTCTCTTTCTTGGATAACCGAGGAATGAAGGGAGGAAGGATGGAAGAGAGGGAAGGAAAGAGAAATAGCAATCTTTCTTGTAGTTTTTCTTTTTAATTTTGTCCCATAAATTGTGAATTGACTGAGTGTAAAGCTTGCATACGTTTGAAATATCCCTATTTTTCAGCAGCACTGTTTTCTATGAGGTGGGTGCAGCAAACTGTGCTTGGAAGTGCTCAAGATAAGCCAGGGGAGTGGGTGCAGGAGTCCCTGGAAAGGCTGAGCTAAGAGCATCCCTTGATTCAACAGCCAAGACACTTCCTTTGGGGGGATTCAACCCAGAAAATGCAGATCGTACTTATTTATGTCTGAGTTATTAACTATCACGTGCTATGAGCATGCTTAGACCTATTGGTTGATCCCCATGTCTGGTGTGCAGAGTGCAGCCAATAAGCAGATCTTTGAGGTGGGAAGTGCACATTATGAGACCCCGTGCCTTGGCTTCCGGAGCCTGCTGGGTGTGCTCTTTGATTTATCAGACTGAACAGAGAGACTGATATCAAGCCAGTGGAGGCGAACAGAACAAACGCACAGGCCTTTCCTTCTGTGCTTGCTCTTGGTTTTTCTCTTCCCTCAGAATGCCTGGCTCTCCTTCCAACTCTGATCTACTTAGGAATAAAGAAAATGAAACAAGGAATCAGGAACTAAATATTTATACCTTGATCATCATGATTTTCTCATTTAAGGTCATAAACGTGGAGGAAGGGTCCCTGTGGGACAGACAAGATAGACAGTTATTTTAAGGGGTTGAAGATGACCCATCTAATTGAATTCATATCCGAAGTTTAAATTTGCGCTGTTTAGAATGCCATTTGTGCCCGGCTCTTCATTCAGACAAAACACTGCGCCTTCAGTGAGCTGGCATCTCACGGAGCGTGGAAGGTGGGGCAGACGAGGGGCTCTCACCTCCTCCCAAATGGCCGGTTTGATCATTGTGAGCTGGTTTTCCTTCAGACACCAACAAGGACAGAGGGAGGACAGGAGCGGCCACAGGCACAAAACATTTTGGATGCTAAGCTGAATCCTATTCCAACAAGAAAAAGCTGAGCCGCGATCCAATTCACTCCAAAAATATCCCTGCAAGGTGCTCCTCTGGCGCTCGACTCCAGCAGAATCCACAGCCTGACTCCAGCTCCAGACCCGGGGCCACACAGCCAGGCCTCCTAGGTCTCAGTGCTGACCACAGCGGGGGACTTCCAGCCCCCAGATCCTGGGAGCGTGCATGCGTGTGTGTGAATAAAATCTTAAAACAGCAAAACTGATTGAGTTATTTCAATCTGCAAAATTGTAACTGCCCCTCTTTCAAATGCACCAGTTCATGCTGTTTTGTTTTTTTTTTAATTTATTTATTTTCACGAAGAGTGGATCTTCACAATGAAAGGATGGAAATTTCTCAAAACGTTTAGTATTTCCTTCAAATGGGCTTCCTTATTGTAGTTGAAATAATCCCTTATCCATGAATTTACCAGTTAACATGTGTTGACAAAAACATAAATCATGGTTCTTGTTCTTTAATAGTTCCCAGTAACTGAGGAGAGAAATTAGGCAAACGTAAAAATAAAAAAGAAAGATAACTGCAGATCCTGTGATATAAAATAAGATGGTAACTTACAATTGGTGGTGTTTCAGGCTCAATGAAGTACAGTGATTATTAAAATTGAACAGCTGATTTGAACTCAGTAAGCCAAACGGTCTACACCTGATGTTCGGGGAGTGTATGGAGAGGATGGGAGGCCCCGGGAGACTTCCTGGAGGAGGTGGATTTCACGCTTGAATGCAGGGTGATGTTTATTCCTAACTGTCCCTCCTATGTGTCCTGGGGCGCCCAGTCCCTGCCCACACGGCTGCCTCAGTGCAGGTCATCTCTGTACTTCCCAGGGGACCTGTCCTGGCCCTGTGCCCTCTCTGGGCCACCCACCCAGGTTCTCTTGGAACCAGAGGGGACTTGTCTCTGTGACTGCTCCTGCCCTTTCCCCTCAGCTTCTGCCGCAGAAGGAGGTGGGGTCCTCTGATCTGGTTCTCCGCTCCCTTGGGTAGGATTCCTTTTGCAATATGCCTGGGTCGGAGTTCCCCATCTCCAGGGGAGTCTCAACGGGTCCCAGGCATTGTGCCACATCAGTCCCCAGCACAGGGCCACCGTCCAGTCCTGCTCCTCGGGCACAGCCCTCCTCTCCTCTCAGCCACTCGGCTGCCCTGGCTTTCCTGGTACACAGCCGGCACCTGCTCACTAAGCCAGCTCACTGTGGGACATGTGCCCAGGTCTGCAGGCAGAACTACCTTTCCTACCTGGGCTTGGGGCTGGTCCTCTGCACACCTCCTGCTGGAGGTAGGATGGAGCCGGGCACCAGCTCTGTTCTATGAACCCACCACCCATGTTCTGCTGCCCCACCTGGCTCCCTCCTGGCCTCTAGCAGGGAACGGTGTCTCATTGGTCATCAGGAATAACCTTTGAAATGTCCACATGGACATCGCCGCCTGTCTCAAAGCTCACTGAGAAATCCTCCATTGATCACTTGTCGGTATCTGAACTCAGTTCATGAAATGTGCTCGTTTGCTGCCCATTAATGGTAACATCTGACATTTAAGTCAGTGGAGTGCTCCATGCTGCTCACTAGGTCCCAAAACGAGGACTACCCTCAGAAGGTCATAATGAGGTAAGGCTTAGCATGGAAGCATTAGAAATGCCACCCTCTTCAGCCGCACAGGTTGCACACTGCTCAAACAACTGGCACTCTTCCCCTGCCTCCTAGTGTTGAGTAAGCAGTGATATGAACAAGCCTCTGAGGTGGTCCTGAAGGGGTCCTGTCCCTGCACTCTGTGGTCATTATTGCCCTTGTTCTGTCCCCTGACCAGGTGGAATTTGGTGAATGGAAATTTAAGTTCAGCATAGCAGAGTCAGCTCACAGGTAAGAAAGTGAAGTTATAAAACTGCACACGGTGAGCTGGTGTGATCCTCTTCCCCAGCCTCCCCGACAGAATCCATTTCAAACCAACTTCAAGTGAGACAACGTAAACGTTTAATATATAGATGTTGAATTGATGTTAGACTGAAGTGCAAACTCAGGAATATCCTGTGGTTCAGTCTGAAAGAAGGATTCATTCATAATGGAGATGGCATGCAGCACCCCAATTCACAAGAACCTTTAAAAGGGGGATTTATTGCTGAGTGTGGCGGAGCATGCCTGTAACCCCAGTGACTCAGGAGGCTGAGGTAGGAGGATGGCAACTTGGAGGCCAGCCTCTGCAAGTGAGTGAGGCTGTGCCTTCAAATAAAGTAAAAAAGGCCTGGGGGTCGGGTGGCTCTGTGGTAGAGCTCCCCTGGAATCAATCCCCAGGACCAAAAAACCAAAAATAAAGCCATAAATAAAATCAAGGTTGATGATTAGGCGTTCTGAAGAGTAAGGAGAGTCAAAGTGGGTGGAACTGTCCCTGGTCTCACCGCCGGGCAGCGGAGGGTTTGCTTTGATGTTTTTCACACTCCTCACAAGGGAGGCCTCTGCTAGGAGCTGGCATGGAGGTGGGTAGCCGGTGTTCCCTGGACGTGGTGCTGGACGCCATGTCTCAGTGATGAGAGTCTCACAGCAGACCTTCCGGCCATCTGCTCCTCCAGCAGGAGCTGGGCGGCCCCAGGAAGGCAGGACGAATTCCTGGTCAGACAGTGCAGTCCTGAATGACCACTGGAGAGCACAAGCTGGCCACCTGGACACCACTCCACACCACAGGAGGGGAGAGATGAGAAGATATTCATCCACCCAAAGCAAGCAGCAGAGGAGGACAGAACAAGCCAAGGGGCGCCTGCCCAGTGCCCTGTGTCACCCCTGGCTGCAGATGCCCCAGGGCACCTGGAGAGGCTTCGGGGTCTCCTGTGCGTGTGGGCAGCCACGGAAAAGCCATCAAGCAAAGCAAAAGCCCTGTCGGCCGCTCTTCCCTGTAGGAGAGCCCCAGGATGAGACGTGTGCGAACCAGGCCACAGAAGGGCCCAAACCACCTGGGGTCCTATTTGTCCCCATGAAGCCCAGGGGCTGTGGCATTCTGCTTTGTGAATGTGGAACTAGGGACATATCCACAATGATGGGGACTCTGAACACATTCCGTTACATGGGTATCAAGTGGCTTTCACTGAAGAAATGGACCCACATCCAGGCCTGGCTGAGGTACAGACTGCGTTTCCTGTGCAGTTAACAGAAGGGTGCACTGAGCCGGGGAGGGCTGTGCTGCTGTGCTGTGGCCCTGTGCAGTACGATCTGTGGGTGAGCACGGGAACCGAGGACCGAGAGTCACTGCCACGCCTGGCAAGTCTGCGCAGAGCCTGGCACAACAACCAGGTCACAATCAGGATGACTCCTGGGTTTGGTGGAAACTCTGGCAAAACAAAAAACAAAAACCAACAAGCAAAATGTGAACCCAGTGTTGCCCAAAGTGCCTGACAGAGTGATGCCACTGAGGAGGCCCCTGTGTGGGAACAGAGGTGACCCCAGGGAGTGAGCTGGAGGGACACACCAAAACCATGAAAGGAAAAGCCCCTGGATCCAACTGTACCTGCATCTGTAACCACCACACTCCCAAGTGGCTTAGCTGCATCAGCCAACAGCCCCCCACTTTTTATCTTAAGTCAAATATTTAACATCTTTCCTTAAAAGAGAAACCTAGCTGATGTTGCCCATGAGGTCAAGACCACAGATAATTTGTCTTGGTCTTCTTGGTGCTTAGCTCAGTGTCTGACATTCATGTAGTAAAGTCAAAAGAAATGCTCAAAGAGACACAGGGAGGACAGGAAGGAAGGATGTCCATGCCACGCCTCGGCTGAAGGCCAGCTGGGGCGGAGGGAGGTCTGGCGCTGTCAGTTGGACCACATCCGTGGAAAATCCTGCTCCACCCCAGATAATGCCACCTGCAGAGGCAGGTCACACTTTCTGGAAGCCTCCTGTCCTACCCAACAGCTGCCCATTCAGCAATCAAGCCCTCCCAAACCCAGCTATGAGTGTAAATTAGTGGTTCAACGACTTTGGTAGCAAAGTTGGCTCTGAACCAATGCTCTAGGTGAACCTTCTCTAAAACCAATTAACAATGAATTAACTTCTGTGCTTTTTTTTCTTTCTTTTTTTATTATTAGTTGCTCAAAACATTACAAAGCTCTTGACATATCATATTTCATAAATTTGATTCAAGCAGATTATGAACTCCCATTTTTACCCTGTATACATATTGCAGATTCACATTGGTTACACATCCACTTTTTTACATACTGCCATACTAGTGTCTGTTGTATTCTGCTGCCTTTCCTATCCTCTACTATCCCCCCTCCCCTCCCCTCCCATCTTCTCTCTCTACCCCATCTACTGTAATTAATTTCTCTCTCTTGTTATTTTTCCCCTTTCCCCTCACTTTCTCTTATATGTAATTTTGTATAACAATGAGGGTCTCCTTCCTTTACCATGCAATTTCCCTTCTCTCTATCTTTCCCTCCCACCTCTTGTCCCTGTTTAATGGTGATATTCTTCTCATGTTCTTCCTCCCTATTCTATTCTTATTTGCTCTCCTTATATCAAAGATGACATTTGGCATTTGTTTTTTAGGGATTGGCTAGCTTCACTTAGCATAATCTGCTCTAGTGCCATCCATTTCCCTGCAAATTCCATGAGTTTGTCATTTTTTAGTGCAGAGTAATACTCCATTGTGCATAAATGCCACATTTTTTTTTATCCATTCATTTATTGAAGGGCATCTAGGTTGGTTCCACCCGTCTAGCTATTGTGAATTGTGCTGCTATGAACATCATTGTAGCAGTATCCCTATAGTATGCTCTTTTAAGGTCTTTAGGGAATAGTCCAAGAAGGGGAATAGCTGGGTCAAATGGTGGTTCCACTTCTGTGCTTTGAGAAAACATTGGGTTGAATTCTCAGATGGGCCTCAGCATGAGCAATGTTACAACCTACGTGTGCCCCCCGTGAACAATGCATGGACTTCCCATCCCATTTTGCGCCCCCTCTAACCATGGAGGGGGGGGGAGAAGCATTCTGCCTACACACAGAGGCAGAACTTCTTTTAGAAAACCATGAAATGCTTCGATCTTCCTTGTTCTTGGAACAGCGGTCTTGAAGGAACATGGCCCTGGGCAGAGGCGAATGCAGGCCGTAGGTTTCCAATGTGAACAGGAGAAACACGTGGCCCCGTTTGAAACTGAAAGTGGTCTGGGCCGTCAGTTCTCAACACAGGGCACTCTCCCAACGTGTGGCTGGATGACAAGATGAGCTGACCTGTGGTGGTCCAGCCCAGTGCCCATCCTCCCTGGTGCACAGTGTCCACCACAGTTGACAGAGGCAGGTCATGGAGTTTGCCCCCTGGGATGTGCAGACTGTGAGCAGCACTTCCAGCAGTGTCCATGCACATGTCCCTCAGCCCTCTCCGCTCCCCATGACCCTGCAGGACCCAGCGGAGGCTCTTCAGTCCCAGGACAATGAAGACAGAAGAGGAAGTTTGCAACCCTGGGAGGCTGTGGGGCAGAATCCTCCCCCGCCACTGGACCCCTCTGCACTGACCCCTGATGGAAGGTGGGTTTGGACCTGCAGCTCACACCACTTCCAACCAGAGTACCAGGCACTGTGCCTTGGAGTGTGACTCAAAGCCCCATTCTTAAAAATGTCAGGCATCTTTAAAAGAATAATTGCCATCACACCCCAGTTATGGGCTAGGAGATCTATTAGTGGTTTATTTTCACCCCAACACACCAAATACTTATGAAAATTCCCTGCTACGAAGAGTAACTCACCCAATAAACAGGCGTCAGAACGTAATAGAGTAAAACGTTGAACGCCGCACACCACCCAAAGTCCTTTTAAAACCTTGTAAAACCTCTGTCAAGAAAATGCACCAAACTCACTTTACGACCTGCTCTATTAGGTATCAAAATGTTTGCAAATATAAAAGCTTTCATGTAGGAAAAATCATTTCTTTTTCTTTATGGATCATTTACTTGTCGGCATGTTAAGTTAACTGGGAAGGGGGGTGTGATATTTACTCTGCTGTTTGATATAAGTATGTATAAGGCCGAGATATTCTTCCCATGCATGCAGAATGTTAGAATGCAGAGCTTCTGCCCCGCGGGCCCCAGCAAGGCCTGGCGTAATAGCTACACTATTGTCGCTTCTTCTGGAGGAAACTTCCGGTTCTGTTATTCTCCATGAGGTCACCCAGTGTCACAATTTGGATCTGAGGCCTCTCCCTAAAGCTCTTGTGCAAGACTGTTCAGAGGTGAAATGAGTACATTATAAAAGCTCCAATCAAATCCACGGATACGGATTCACTGAGTGGTACCTGTGGACAGGTAGGGCCTGGCTGGAGGAAGCGGGTCACTGGGGATGTGCCTTTGGGTTTATATTGTGTCTCTGGTGAGCAGAGCTTTGTCTGCCTCCTAGTGGCCACAACCTGAGCTGCGTTCCCCCACCATGCCCTGCTGCCATGGTATCCTGCCTCACTCTGGGCCCAGAGCTATGGAGCCAACTGACCATGGACTGAAATTCTGAAACCATGAGCCAAGATAAACCTTTTCTCTTTTCCATTGGTCTTCTCTGGTAACTTGGCTACAACAATGAAAACCCAACCAAACATCTAAATACTAATCTCTTACCGTGTTTGAAGAACCAAAAAGAACATCTTTGTAAGGTTGTAAAAATGTGATCAAGATCGTACGTGTAATAATGTGAATGATGATTTTATTGCTTGGATCCTTTATACACTAGGAAAAAGCTGACTAATTGTCTTTAATCTTCTACTCTCTGATCCTCTGTCCTTGGGTGGAAAGGGAAGAGGTGACATCTTAAGTCTACATGACAGCCAGTCATTAGATAACCTCAGGCTCAAGATCTCCAGCCTGGATTTAGAAAGTTTGGGTATAAATCCTGATCTTACCACTCACTTGCCCTCAAACCAGGGAACTTCCTTGCCCTTTCCCAGCTTCAGTGCCCTCTTCTGGAAAATGGGAAAACCAAGGACCACTGAGTGGATCCCAAAGACAAGGCAGAGAGGACACTCAGGTCAATATACTTTTTTGTTTGATTGTGTTGGCACTGGGGGTGAAACCAGGGGCTCTTAAACACTGAGATGTATCCCCAGGCCTTTGTATTTTGGTAATGAGCAGAGAGAACCCCTTGTCTCCTCCTCCCAGCAGAATAACACCTGAAGTAACGGGGGCTTATTTCCTAAAAGCTGAAGGTCCATACATTTGGAGTTGGGGGCTTCCCAGGTTTTATAATAACAAGACAAGTGATAAGTTGTCAACTAATTGTCAGACTCTACTGATGACAAAACGAGCAATTGGGAACGGGCTTATGAAATTCTTCTGTTTATGTCCAAAAAGACACTTTCCAAGACAGGGCCATTTTTTTTTTATCATAGGCAGGTGATTTTAGATTTTAGAACTGCATATTTTTTCAAAGAGTGCAGTTTCTCTCAATTATGAACATCAAGTACTGAGCATCCAACATCAGATTCCCTCACAAGAATCATCACATTTGCTTCCAGCTCATGAACTGCATGCCTCATGATCTTAAAGACACCTAAACTGCATCCCCCAGAGAGCAGATTTTAAAATCTGAACCCATGGAGACAAAAACAAGACAATTGAAAGAGATTGAAGTTGGATTTGCAACCCATGTGTCAAGATGCCCATGCTGGGGACTTGGAGAACCCTGGTCTCAACTATCACTAATGCTGGACAGGTGCTTCTGAGACCTGGTGATGCTATTGTGTAGAGCAGGCAGGAACACCATACACCATTATTGCCTTCTGTTTTATGTTATGATCATTTCAATATTATTTATATGTCAACAAATCAAATTTTCCCAAGGGTTGATTATCTTAAATTAGTTTAAATATCCACAATCTTCATTTCTTGGCTCAATCAAATCTTTTCCTCTCACACTTGGCAAAATGTGTATTGACCCCACATCATATTAATTGACTAGGAATTGTGCATGAAAAATGGTTGGAATTACTGCTAGTTAATTGGATTTGCAACAGTTCTCAGGGCTGTGAGGATACAGCACCATGAATGATCGATGCCCCTACAACTCCTTACTTCCCAGCTCTGCCTAGTCCCTGAGACTGAAGGCACGGGCTGTGTCCTTGGCCCTGCTCCTCACAGCAGGCCAAATGGGAGAGGCTGACTGTACAGAGGGGACAGTTGGAGCTGGGGGGTTGGGGACTGGAAGAGCAGGCACTGGCCCCACCTTCCTCACTCCTCAAGTTCAAGATCATGTGAGCCTCAAACCCCCTCTTGAGTGCTCCTTCCCAGTGGGCATGAGGCAAAGTTTCCATTTCACAACACTCTTCACACCATCAAGCCCAGAAGTGCTAAGCCTTCTCCCACCTGGGAAGTCCCCTTCCTTGGCTTCAGAGTACCCAGTGTTATTTCCATAAGGTCTTATAGCCACCATCTTGCTTCCTAGAAATCAGTGTAAGGTCACCCAGACAGCAGGCTGTGAACCTGTCACTTGAATTAACTGTGCTCCAGGAGCCCCAGGGTTGGAAATCTTGCTGCTCAAGGCATTTTCCTCTAACAGCTCTGTAAAGTGGGCAGCAAAATTAATAGCTGGTAGTAAAATGGTCATTTGCGGGTAACTGGATGTAGCCAAATGAAGGCTGATGGTACCAGGGATCTGCTGCCAGGAGGAAGAAAGTATTTCTCAGCAGGACCCAGTGGCTGCCCCAGAGCTCACTGCATGCAAGGAGTGACTCTTGGGCAAAGTCCAGTGAGGGGCTACATCTAACCCTGACTGTGAGTGACATGAATGAGCTCCCAGCATTGTGTCAAACCCACCCTCCAGAGGTTGATGGAGAACCTGCTCTGTGTGGGGCCTTGTTCCAGACATGCAGATACAGATGAAAACCTGTGCCTTCCAGAGCTTGTGCTTGACAGGAGGGACAGAGAAAAGCTAACAGGAAGAAAAATGTATATAAACAAAGCAAGAAGGCCATTAGGAAGTCTGGGTGGTGATGGAAATGCTGATAAGGGAAATAGGAGACTCTTCTCCAGGAAGGAGGCTGCAGAGTGCTGAATGCTGTGTCCTCCCCATCATCTGTTGGAGTCCTGACCCCACTGTGATGGTTTGGAGTGGGGACGTGGGAGGTGAACAGGTGGAGCCTTCCTGATAAGCATAGCACCTTCATGCTTCCACAAGAGTCCTCATAACTTAGTAGTGAATTAAAAACTAAAAAAACAAAATGAACGTTAAATCAGGAAGGATGATGACAATGACAAGAACTTCCATGGAGATGTCTAGACAGTGACCATTCACAGCTTCCTGGGACCCACCAGCAGGTTCATCACCTGAACCCCTAACCTTCCTCTGCCCACAGATTGGGTCACAGGGACACATGCTTCTCCCTATAGGACTCTTTGGGACAACCACAAGATTCCATTATTGTTTATTTGCCCCCTGTCTGTGCATGCCATCACTCCCTGGTGATGGAAGCAAGAGAAGGGATGTTTTTCCTGCACACATTCATTGGCTGCAAACCTGAGAAATGTGGTAGATGAGCTTGTGAGAGTTTTCTTGGAGATGACACGTATGTGGTTCCTAACCTCTATCCTCCAAGGATGGCTCTGCTTATTCTCCCCTATATCCTGACAACAATTTAAAAGGCAATGCTCATAATGAGTAGTTTACTGAGTAGTTACCATGTGCAGGAATTCCTCTAAGAGCTTTGTATTTACACATTCCATTTTAACACGGAAACAGCCCTGCAAAGCAGTAATTCTGTTTCCCTCCAGATACTGACGAAGAAGCAGGGAAAACCTTCATGACTCCTCATGCCACATGGCCCACAGGCCACAGAGGGACTCCTGAGCCCTGTTCACATATTTCCAGACAAACAAATATAGCCCCTTCTCTCTTCTTGGAAGAAAACCTGACCTTGTACTTGGGCTTGGATGCTGGAGCAGACTGCTAGGCCAATACCTGTCTATCACTCATTGATGTGCAATTTTGCCCCTTAGTTTATCACCTGTAAATGAAGAATCATTGAGATCAACTGTGAATACCTGTCACATAGTAAGGACTACATAATTGTCACCATCACCATCACCACTACCACCACTAGTATCATCATGATCATCACCATCACCATCATCATCACCACCACCATCATAACCATCACCATCACCACCATCATTGCCATCATCATGTTTATTTTTCTCCTTCTCAGAGTTACTACACTAAATTGTTCAAGTGATACTGTCTTAGTTCATGCTGCCATGACAAATCACTGTAGACTTGGTGGCTGAAATGATGAACACTTCTTTTCTTACAGTTCTGGAAGCTGGAACTACGAGGCCAGGCTGCCATCATGGTTCAGTCGTGGTGAGGGCTCTTTTCTAGGTGGCAAGCTTCTTCTTGCTGTGTCCTCCCATGGAGAAAAGAGGATGAGTCGGTTTTGATGGACCTTTATTTTATTTATTTATTTATATGTGGTGTTGAGAATTGAACCCAGTGCCTCACACATATGAGGGAAGCACTCTACCACTGAGCCACAATGGCATCTCAGGGGGAAAAAAAGAAGATGTAAATTAAACATGAAAAAAGAAACTCTGCAGGTGAGATCAAAGGTGAGCAACCTGCATTGGGCATTCAGAAGCCATGGGTTCCGTGTTTGGGTGAATGTCCTTCCTGTTTGCTTTAGCAACTTGACACAGCTGGTCGCATTCCGCTTCTTGGGTCGGTGATCAAACACAGACTGCTTTCTTGAGCTCTTCTGACTTCAGGGCTCTGGAGGCAAAGCCATGCTACTGACTGTGGGTCAAATCTCACCTGAAGGGTCACCAAAATCACTCAGTATTACAGTGGGCTCCTTTCCCACAGGCTGTTGCCCCGAGGACCTCAGTTCCCCATCACCTATGGCCTGGAAACCTCCTTGGGCTCAGAGACTCTTGCTCTCTCCGCAGTGCAGCTCACAACCCAGCATCTGGATTTCCTCAGAGTGAGCAACTAAAGGAATGAGCCCTCAAAACAGAAACCACAGTATTTTTATAACCATGTCAGAAGTGATGATCTATTACTTCCACTGTATCTCATTCATTAGAAAAAGTCAGTAAGTTCAACCCACAAGATTCAATCTAACTGCTTTGAAAAGACTTTTTTTTTTTTTTTGCAATGAGTCTTAGGATATGTTATATAGAACAATTATCTGGAGATTGAAAGCAATTCTCCGACACTTGAAGAAGCCTGATTTAGGTCTGACAAGGAAGGGACTTTATTAGAGAAGAATGAGTTATCAGAGAGAACCTTGTCCCAAGTCACCTTATTGCTCAGGAACTAATTACAGAGTGTCTCAACTAGCCACATCCACTCTGTTCCATAAAATGCTGGCCTTGCAGTGCTGTGGAGTGTGTGAGCAGTTCCAGTTGCTATCACAGTTCACGACTTTTTAAAAAGTGACTCATTAGGCGATTTCACTAGTAGCTGCCTTTCAGTGACTCCTGTGACTCCAAGGAGAAAGTCTTTTGATTCCAGTGCTACCTCTGTAATGCCTCTCTTCCACTAAAATATCTTCAATTCAGCAAAGAGAAAGCAGGTCACAGGCTGAGGCCTCCTGCAGGCAACCAGATCTGAATAGGGTTTAGTATTATCTAAGGGAGAGATTTAATAATTTTCTGGGATGGGTTGCTTCTGTGGGTGAGATACTAAGTTTGCTGTTTCTGGTAGTGAAAGAAAGTTTCCTTTTAAATATATTTACTTAAGGGAAACCATGAAGCATAGGCCGCGATGCTTTCTTTCATTGAATACTGCATTTATAATAGACTCACATTATTAGGGTGAAATGAAGAGCTGCTTCTGTATGCCACGGTCTACCTGTAGCAGGCTGCCACCCACCTGTCCCCAGTGGGTGGCACTTCGGGACACTTCCCAAATCCTCAGCAGCAGCTCTGCATTCTCAGCCTCCCAACAACATTGGTTTCTTTCCTTGGGCTTCTGGAAGCATCATTGTGGGCCCCATGGAGAGTCTGCCATTGTGGACCTGAGTCTTAGGGACTGAGAAGATTGGGAAGCTGGATACTGAGGTAGCCAAGATCTTCCAGTTCCCTCCCTTAGGGACATGTCATAACATCTCTGGCTTGGGAGGCTAACGGGGTCTTCCACCTGCAGCTCCTTAGGTAATCACTTGGTAAGTGGTTGCAGAAGGAAAACACTGGTCTACAATGAAGTTGGAAATCAAAAGAAATACCGCTACAGAGTTTTACCTTTATTTTTAGCATTATAGAACCATGAGAAGATCTATCATACTTCCCAGAATAATATGCCTGACTTCACCTTCTGATGCTCTCAAATTGCCCCTGGGGGGAAAATATCCCTTCTAGAGAAACTCAAACTCCATTGCTCACAGGCAAATTGAGAAGTGCCTCAAGTTCCACGGGAAGTGAAGAATCCTGGCTCTGGATGAGGGAATGGGCTCTCCAGGGGGGCAGGTGGGGTCTTTGTGAACTGAAAACCAATTTTTTTAACTTTACATGTTCTCATTTCCATTCTGTGTGCCTTCTAGAACCAGACTGTGTTATCTGAGCCCATTATCTCTGCAAAAATCTCTCTTGGGCAAAATTCTGACTTAATTTCCACCCGGAATGACATGTGGCCATGTCCACAGGCCCGTCGGGCCCATCACATCTGAATAATTGTGGTTGGACAGATGTGAGGTTCCTCAGTCCCAGATGCTCCTCTAAGTGCTATTGTGCATGTGGAAACATTATCAATTATACTTTTAACGTTCAGCAAATTGCCTCCAAATTTGCCCCAAGGTACACATATGGGTCCAGTCAGTGGCTGGTGGGCATTCCAATCTTAGCATATAAGTGAAATTTTAGCCTCCTTGTAGATTAACTGGGGGACTCTGGAAATATCCCACAGTATCTGTCATCCACGTCAGTTCACCAATGATTACAAAGAAGCCCAGGACAGTTTCAATACACAAACCCAGGGGCCAGGGCATCGGGTCTACCAGTTGTCTGCCTCTAGCTCAGCACACCATAGGGTCCATTTGTAGTGTGGCTGTGATTCATGCAGATAAAACTTATGTCTTGCTGTTGGAGTCAGTTGCATTTGACTGGATCCATCGCGTTATTGTTCTGAGGCTAAAATACCTCTGACTCATAACTTTGCTTTTGTTTCCCATGTTAAATGAGTGCAATGTTTATTTCTAGCCCTGTGCTGGTAGAATCCTCCCAGCAATATCAGAAGATGGAAGAAATGAGAGACAGCCAGCCCAGCACTCCCCCGACGTCCCTTCTCATTTCACCAGCCATGCTGCAGGAGCAGAACAAACCCTGCAGCCTCGTTTCCGTCTCTAACTAACCTGATAAATGATAGGAGCCTCCCATCCCCAGCAGTTCTCATTTAGGATGGGTCTCATTTCTGATACATTTCCCCAAAATTCTTTGTGTTGTTGACCTTCCAATGCAGACACCTTTACAAGTCTGAGATGTCGGGTGCTGTCCTCCATTTACAGCAGAGGAATTGCTGGCTCCTGAGGCTCCATCCTGCCCGTTCAATCTGAACATAAATACAGGTATTGGCTGCAGCAGGCAGTTATGGGAAACTACAAAACTGTCAAAACAAACCAGCAGCCCTGTCTTGGAATTGTGTTCATGTCCCTTCTTGTTTAGCCTCATTTTCTGCATTCACACAGTCCAGAGAAGTGCCCCAGCCAATAACCTCCTTTCTTCCCCAAAGGAGGGGAAACTCCACACCCTCTTCCCCAGAGGAAACAAAACCTAGAGAAAAGGTCAGCCAGTCCTACAAACAATCATGAAAACACAGAGGCAGAGCTTCTTAAATGGTTGCTCCTCGGGCCACACTGCTCCTGGTGGTGGAAACAGACTCTGGACACATGGAGAGAGTCCCCGGGTGATCACCTGCCTGCAGGTTTGGTTGCCTCCATCCACGGGTCCTGATGGGTAGCTCACTGCTGTGTCCCTTTTTGCCCACTGGTGGACGTTCCAGCCTGGGGAGGGACTCCTGCCTCTGAAGCCCCATCTGGAAAAGGAGCGAGGCTATAATGGAGCTGTCAGGAGACGAGGGTCACAGCTGCCGCTTCTGTCCTGCCCTTTCCTTTCCTTTTCAAACTTCTTATATTCTGTGCCATCCTTGTCCAAGACCCCTCTTAGCTGGAGCTGTTTAAATCTAATAAGACAGGACTTTGCACAGTAAGTAGTTGTCTCTCTTCTCCATGGGGGAAAGGGACCATCTACATCAGCAGCGGGGACAAGAAGGTACAATGACAGCCTCTACAGACCATACCAAAGATCATGTCTGGCTTGTAGCTGTTGTATCCCAACACAAGGTGACGATTTAGGCAGAGTAGGTGATCAGTAGGTATTTTATGAATGAATGAATGAATGAATGAATGTCTAAGGGAATGAATGGAATGGAACAGCAGATATTTCCTAAGCAAGTCCTGCAGCCTTAGGAATCCTCGGTGTTTGTTTAATAAGATGTTGGAGGTGAGTTCCATATTGGTTTAGAAAGTCAGAGATGTCACCAAAGTTCCAGGCTGTCTCCACCCTTCCAGCCCTCCAACCTCAGCACAGTGTTTACTCAGAGTACCATGACGGCTGCCAGGACTCCAGGCATCACCTCCTTACCATGCAGACTTAAAGAGAGTAGAAGTGAAGAAAGCACAGGATTCCTCCCATTGCCTTTGCTTTTTATTCTGGAATAAAAAGCTTGCAACAACTCCCAGAGGGCCTCTACATGTTTCTTAGTGGCCAGAGCTGGGATCTGTGCTCCATCCCTACCCTGATCACTTACCCAGGGGGATGAGATCCTATGATCATTTTGACCCATCATGACCGATTTCTTGGGGCTGATGCTGCTCACCCCGTGGGCATCCAGTGATGTCAGAAACAAAGCAAGGAATGCTGCTCCTGGGGCTGCTCGTGGTAAGGCAAATGGTTCTCTGTGTGCTTGAACTGAAGCTGGTAACATCAGGAGAGCAGCCATGAAGTGGCTATTTTCAGATGCACAATGGGCAAGTCTCAGTGTGCTCCTCCTGACACTCACCTCCCTTATACTGAGAGGAAGCAGTCAGAGGTATTTTAGCCTCAGAACAGGTATTTCTGCTCTGAAGCCTCAAGCAGACAGTAAAATATATGTTCAAAAATTTTAAACATAACTATCACATGATCCAGCAATCCTACTACACGGCATCCATACAAAGGATATGCCATCAGTACATCAAACAGACTTTTCTACCCCCATGTTTACTGTGACACTATTCAGGTCAGCCAATAAATGGAATCCCCTAAATGTCCATGGACAGGTGAATGAAAGGGAAATGTGATTCAGATACACAACAGAATACTAGTCACCAATAAAGAAGAGTAGAATCCTATCATCTGCAGCAATTTGGATCATAAGGCTCCATGAAATAAACCAGATACAGAGGCAAATACTGCTTGCTTTTAATCCTACTTGGACTCTGAGAAATCTGAGTCATAGAAGCCCAGGGCAGAACAGTGGTTACTACAGGCTGGGAAGGTTGTGGGTCAGGGAAAAACAGGGAGACAGGAGTTAACAGCACAGAGACACAGCTTGCACTGGGACACCATGGGGCTTAAAATTAGCAGCACCCTACACTACCGGTCAGTGCATGGGGGGGGGGATTTCCAAAATCCTCATCACAAGCACAGAATAAATTGGTGACGGATGACCTAAAGGTCCTTAGTCCATCGTTGCACAGAATATACATATGCCAAATTGTCACCCTGACCCCATGAATAGGTACCATTATTATTTGTCAATCAGAAAATAAATGTAAAATTTAAAATAATCAAAATACAATGCTTTTATGCCAAGGCTATTTTTATGTCATACTTGTCCTCTTACAGAAAGTGATAATGGCGGGTAATTTGTAGTATAGATGTCATTTTCTCTTAAAATACACGCATTTAAGCAAAGTGGGTGTGTTGGGGGATAATTCGAATTAACATAAACATTGTAATGTGGTATCATGATGGATATAGCAAAAATCATTAGTGTTGCTTAAAATGCTAACGATTAGTAAATGCCACGTGGAGGAAAGAGGGAGAGACAGTGTGAGGACGCAGGCTTCTAGAACATTCTAGGGCCTACAGGAGAGACCTGAAAGCTAGCTCCAGGATAATCCCCAGGAAGCCATGGGAGAGAAGTCTGGGCTCCTGGTGTGGACACTCTTCCCGTGAATTCTCCAAGCCAGTCTGAAGAAGACCCCAGAGTCCCCAGTGGTGGCAGGTCTGGCTCACAGGCCTTGGTTTGTCACCGTTGCTCAGCGTCACCTGGAACACCTCCTGGAGGCTCTGCTGCCTGCTGCGGTACTGACTCTTGTTTAGGAGACGGTTGAGATGTTGGAAGCTGTGATTAAGGACATACGGATTTTTTGACTTAAAATTCGTTGCTAAAGGGACAGAGGACCCCACAGTGTGAGCCTGTGGCACAGGTTGGTGGCTACTAGACCTTCAGTTCACTATTTCTAGGGGGTTGCAGCAACATCCCCTCAAACTTACTGTTTTGGCCTAAAACACTCATATGACCTTGGTGTTATGAAAAAAAAAAGTCAGTTCCGTTCACTGTACATGATACCAGCCCAAATGTGAGGACTCTATGTGGCCATGTGTCACCAGAGTGACTTTGATTGCTCCAAAGTCCTCGGAATCCCAGGTGAGGAACTTCATTTCCTGCTCAGTTCTTTCTTAGCCCTTCCCATTAACCAGGAGAACAATTTCGTTTTGAGGAGAGGAAGTTTTTTAGTTCCAACATTTACTAAGGTTCATTTTCAACCCAGGGAAACTGGGTCTCCAGACCAGAATGGGGAGCAGGTATCCGACCTGATGAGAAACATGAATGTGCGCTGGCTGCAGCTGTACTTTGGGCAGCAATGTTGGGAGAAGGCCACCGGAGAGCCCCAGCCACAGAGGCTCAGCTGCGCCCCTGAGGAGCAGCCTGCAGGGGCAGCTGGGGTTTTCCAGCCGGGGGAACATGTCATGATGCCTCTGTGACTCTGCAGTTGTGCTGGCCTTTCCCAGGCAGCTGTGAAATAGGGATTCAAACATCAGACCCTGAGACTTCAGCCTTCCAGGCAGGAAATAAGGTGGGCAAGCTGCATCAGCAGGGGTGAGCCTCAGGCGTGCACATGCGCATTCCTGCCTCCATGCATGCGCCTTCTCCCACACAGGTAGGTGCTCACGAGGGCACAGGACCCCTCAGTCCCCTTGCTGTTGTGGAGGTCGAGGCTCTAAGAAAAGAGAGCCAGTCCTTCTGGAAGGGACACCAGCTCCAAGCACCTGGAAGGACAACAAGCACCAGCTGACCAGGAGGAAGCCGAGCCCCTGTGCTTGCAGCCTGGCCCACGTCCTGGCCAAAGAGGTTCCCGGGGGCTGGCCAGTCAGCCAAGTGCTTCAGGACCAGAGCGTATTTATTAAAATTTGAACTATTAAATTTTGAAAAGAAATGTGATTTTTACGGACTTGTAGCTAGAAGCCGACTCCCTTAGTGACTTGATAATGAAGAACCTTCATTATCCTCTGGGTGGACACAAGTGGGAACCTGGTTTTATGTTTGTCCCTGGGTTTATTTTGCTTTAAGACACTGTAATGTTCTGGCCCTCTGCTCCTGCTCACTTGGCTCTGCTCACCACATAATTAGTTAACAAACTAACAACATGACCCTCTTAACTGTCGTGAATTGGACATCAGGACACATGAACTGATGGGTTGATAACGTGAAGAGAGATGTGACCAGCCCCAGGCTATGCCGGGACCACTGGTCATCACAACCATGAGATGGACACTGCTCCTGCTCTCTGCACAGTGGGTGCCCTCTGGCCAGGACACTCTGCACCAGATTCTGATGCCCTTCAAACTCCAGAACAGAACTGATGGGGACACTGGGATCCCCTACCCTTCAGGGGCCTCACCTACATGTCTGAGCTCAGAGCCTGAAACCCATGTTGACTCTGTCCCTGGCACAGGTTCTGGGCAACACCCGGGGGCCAAGGGCCACACTGCGGGGCCCTGAGTCCTCCTCAGGGAAGTGGATGTGGATTAACTTCCCCACCCCTCCACCTCCTCATCTCTAAAATGGGGACAAGGAAGGCCCACCCTACAGGGTCACAGGGATCAATGCTGAGGTCAAGGAATGTCACAGGGCATGGCACAAATGTCACCGATGTCGATTTTGTGAGCAGTGCCACTTTCCTCCCTGGCCCAGAGACTGGGAGCTCCCCAGCAGTGGAGAGCCAGGATCCTGGCTGGGCTCCCCAGGTCCTGCTCCAAACGCCCCTCCTGCCTCTTCCTTCCTGTTCATGGAGGTTCATCCAGCCCAGAGCTGCACCCCACAGGGAGCCAGGCCAGCCTGAGTTTCAGGACCAGGAGAGGAAGGGCTGAGGAGCAGGTGTGGGTCCCCCAGAGTCCAGGCCCCACTGAACGTCCCCTGGTGCTGACCCAGGATGCCACCCCCTGTTTCCTGCCACCTCTCTTTATCAGATATCAATCTGGATTCTCTAATTGTGTGATTGCTCCTGAAAAGTTCAAGTGAATGTTTTCAAGACCATTTTTGTACCTGCCGAACACAGCAGTCCTGTGTGCTGGATGGGGGACAGTCTTGGGCAGCAATTCTGAACCTCCTCGTCCTTCCATCCAGCAGCTGAAGGGCCTGGCCTTGCACCCCCCACCCCTTATTGTTTTACTGATCCCAATCCCTTCCCCCACCCCATCAGAACCTCAGATGCTTCCAGAAGGAAGTGGATGGAGTAAATTCACAGTGAAGATGTTGACTGATGCAGTTTAATTGGTGATCTCTCTCCAGAGAGACCAGGATTAAAAGGTCTCTCCCAGGGCCTGCCACAGGCCTCTTCTCCTTGGTGACACATCCCACATCCCATAATAGTTGTTGAATATAGATGTCAATGACATGTGACCCAATGTGACTGAAGAAGACACTGATGGAGGATTCTATAAAGCTTCTACACACACACACACACACACACACAATAAAGGGAACAAAGTAAAATATTGTCTTCATTTTCTGCTTCAGAATGTAAATAGATGAGAATGTGATGTGAGGAGCTTTGGCAGCCATCTTGTGACCATGAGGAGAGAAGACAAATACACAGGATCAACCAATACACCATGGGTGTAGGAGAAGGACGAGAAGAGCTCAGGTCCTTGAGACCTGGGAGACCCATGAACCAAATCAGAAACTGTCCAGCCTTCTTGGCATGTAAAATAATTCTTTCTTGTTGAAAACCTTCCAGTTGAATATTCTGTTATCATTAAAAGGCAGCATCCGGGGTTTCACAAAGGAGCTGAGATTTGAAGTGTGAAATTTCAAAATCTTTAAGACGGGTGGAGAAGATAGACAAGGTTTAAATGAACTTCCCCAAGATCCTAAAAGTGCAAAACCCAGAGCATTGCCTGCTAGGCACATTGAGTTGTCTTTCCAGGAAGGGAAGGTGGACAGTTCAAATGAAAGGCCACCAGAAGCAGATGTACCCACAGGTAAGCAAAGATGAATGGCGGACTTCTTCCCCTTCCTGTGGCAGGAGAGGTTGCTCTAGGCCACCATGGGCTGGATGTTCATATGGAGAACATACCAGAAGTGTCAGCACCTCGTTGTCAACTTGGGCAATGGCCCTGTGAAAGCTCCAAGCTTCCTTCACTAAGTGTAAATACAAATAACTGTTTTCCAGCCCAGAGGCAGCCCTCCTTCCTCGGCACCCCTGCTAACGTCAGCGCCCAGACCATTCCCGTGTTATACCCATAGCCTCGCCGAGTGGCCACTCACCTGGGGGAGCAATGCACTGTGAGGATTCTGCCCCTGGCGGCTTCACTGCGTGCTCAGCGCAGGGATCGCATTAAACCATCGCTCCATGACAGACGGAGAGCACATAATTTAGGACCATCAAATGGTCCAGATTTTATGCCCCTCTTGGGTTTAACAGAGTAGATGGGAAGGACAGCATGGCCGACCCCAGGCATTGCTCATTGGAGCAGCTGACAGCCACCCCCACACTGCTTCCCATGTAGTGTCTCCCCCAGTCACAGGGAATTAAAATGGCACTCTGGCTTCCTCCCAGAGACGACCCAGGCCACTGCCACCAGGCACTGGGCAGGACAGAGCTTCGCTTGCTGGAGACAGACTTGAGAACCAACCACCTCATTTCTCAGATGAAGTTCTAATGACTTCTTCACTCGCTCGTGAGAGTGCGCTCCCCGGCTCTCCCTCCTCCAGCTTATGGCCATCTGACAAGGCTGCTGGGATGGAGACTCCTGAGCGTGGGAGGGTTTCAGGACCTGCCTGGGCATCTCAGCTCCCTTCTCCCGCCCAGTCCCTCTTCTCCCCCCTCCTCAGTGGGGGGCAGATGTGAGGGTCTTTGCATCAACTTTTGTACTTGCACAGAAGGGTCTCGGCACTTCAGCTTTGAGGTTTGTATCAATTTTAACATTTAAAATGGCCCCAGCCCCTCCTCCAGCCAGTGTTTTGCAGGTGACATAAAGAGATGCTGAGTCGCCTATCTCTGAACCCCACAGCACGGCAGCCCCATCCTCCATGTCCAGGTCACAGCCAGTGGTCATCGCCTTTGGGTCAGTGGAGACAGCAGCGCCTGGTGGCCAGAGGGCTGGAGTGCTGGTCATGGTTCTCCACAAGCCCATGGGAGACATGGTCCAGGCACACCTGTGTGACCCCTGCATCATCAAGCAGGTGCCAGCTGCAGGGCCACCTTCCCTAGGGACTCCGGAACAGGCCAAGGAGACAGGGGAGGAGGGGTCTAAACATGCTAAGCAGGAGCTGGCTCCCCCCACCTCCGACCTCCAAGGGACCCTGCTCCTGTGACTGCTGGGTTGCAGGGACACATGATAAAGTGGGGGCAACCTCAGCTGGGAACAGGAGGGGCCAGAGAGGACACATGTGACAATCACAGCCTCTCTCCCATGGCCCCCTTCCAGGTATCCTCATGGGGCTGTTTTTCCCTGACCTGCTGGCCTAGGTTAGCACAGTCCCTGGTCTGTTCCACTCACAGGCAAGATTCCACCACAAAACTGTAGATCACAGTTGGAAACTGGGCCACACACATAAACCAAAGCAGAGAACTTTAGAGAAGATCTCATCATATCCTTCCCCACCACCCTGTGCCTGCAGAGCTCCACCAGTGGCTTCCTGAGGAGTCCCGGCCTCCCCCTAGGTCACCTCAGGAACACGTGGACATGCCCCACCTCCTGCTCCTTCCATGCTGCCCACCCAAATCCATCTGGGGTCAGCACACGGAGGCACCCAGGACTACACACTGAACCAGAGGCCCAGGGAGGGAGATTCTGACCTGGTACAATGAGTGTGGTCAGAAGGGACGCAGGAGAGGGACCTGGGAGCCTGGCCCCTTCCTCTTAGCACAGACAGCTCAAGGTGTGCTTCCCCCTGGCAGCCCCTCAGGGAAGACCTGCAGGTCCAGCTGCTGCCCACTGTGTCTCCCACACACTGCTGCGACTAATGGACCCAAGACAAGGTGTGAGGGACACTCAGTGCCACACCTGGCACTCAGGCCAGGACAAGACAGCAGGGTCTGGGGCAGTGGGGATGAGCAACCAGGTCCAGGCCCCAAAGTAAAAGGCATGTCAAAAACTCACTCATCTAGATAAACAATACCATTATATAGTAGGTTAAAAATCAAACTGAATGAACAATTATCTTGGAAGAACAAAATCTCAAATATTTAGGCAATGACAGAATCTGACCCTGTGCTTGGTCTCACCCTAAGCCCGGCTCTGCTTGGCGTGTACACATCCAGACACACACCGATCTGGATGACCATGGCCAGCTGGGGAGGGACCTTCTTGGGCATCACCAAGTGTAGCATTCTGCTCCTGAAGAGCAGTATGAACTTTCCCTTAAAGCAAACAATGGGGTTTGCACTGCTCATCAGCTGCATATTATTCCATTATCAGTGCATGATTAGAACTACCTGTTGGCCTAGTTATCAGGTCTACCATCAAAAAGAGCCTTCCTAGAGGGGCTTTGACATTCCCCTGGTGGGAAGGAGGCAGCAGCACAGGTGGGAGAGTCTCTGAGGGGACCTAGGAGAGGTAGAACCTGGCAGCATGAAAGAGGTTGCTGATTCCTGAACAAAGACGGGAGGGGGCTTGCATTTATACAGAGGAAGTTATGCACAATGTTGCATTCATGGTCTCTGGTATCTTGTAGCTATGAATTTCAATATGGTTAAAAATATACTTGCGTGTGTTTGCAACTCATCAGCATTCATTGTCACTCTGTTGTAGACGGGGTCATCCATTTGTATTCTGATGATGAGCATATGGGGTTTTGGTGGCTGCCGGCTGAAGTGAGGTGTTTTTGATCAATGCTGGAGATGAGGTTAATACCGGGAGTTAAAAGGAAGTAGAGAAGAGTGTGGGTATTAATAGCCTCAAGTGCAGTGCCCTTTGTACATTTGCATTTAGTAAAATACATGCCCACACAGTGATATGGTTGGATGGCATGGTTTTGCATCATTGGAGAATGTTTTTAAAAATTTAAGTACTTATCTGTGGGGGAGGAAAAAATAAGAAGCTGAAGGAAGCATAGCTGTGTTCATAAGCAGCATGAACCACACTTGCTGTTTAAAATCCCCATTTTCCACTCCATAGGTAAAAACACAAACTCTGACTTTTCCACCATAAATCCTAAATTCACTGTTCAAAACATGGTGTTACTGTTTTGAACAGAGAATTTAGGATTTAAGATGTGCATGCAGGGTTTGCAAAGTTGAGTGAGCAGTCAACTCTGCTTTTCAAAGCTCACCAGTGGGAAGAGGCAAATTAAACTTGGTCACAAATCTAATATAGTGAAAAGGTTAAGAATGTAAGAATTAAGTTCTGTTTTCCTGGAACCTGAAACTCATGTAGAAGTTGAAAACAACTCCCGGAAATGCCCACTAAATGTATGTTGAAATCTCCCCTGATCATCTGGTTGCTCTACGAAAACAACCCCTCCAAGAAACTGTGCAATGATTGGCTATGCTGTATGTGAAGTCCCTGCCCTCTCCAAGGAAAGTATATAAGCTCTGCTTAAGCTGTTCCCGGGGCTCTCTCTCTGCTCTATTCAAGTGAGCTCTGAGCCCCAGCATGCTGGACCCCCAATAAACCCTTTGCTGTTGCATGAGACAGTCTCTTGGTGGTCTCTTCCTCCGACGCTCACCCGACCTTTACATCTGGATGCCCCAGCGAGATCCGGCAGGGGCGGACGAAAGACCCCAATGGACTCCTCTTGGGGTAAATAAGGCGCCTCTTTCCAGTTTCCAGTTTCAGGTTAGGGCTTGGCAAAGTGGCTGTCGATGAAGAGCATGAGCTCTCTCCGATGGTGGCTGACAGACGTGTCACAGAGCCACAGGCCACGTCCCTGGGGGATGCCCCAGAGGACTCGGGAAATCAAGGAACAATAGTCTCCTCGACTCGGTGATATTTTGTTTAGGATTCGGTATTGCCAGCCCATCGGGTTTTGCCGGCTACTCAGTCCTGGTCTCAGTGTTGGATGTCCATTGTCTATCTTTATTGTCTTGTCTTGTCTATGTCATGTGTTGTTGCTTTCACTGTTTGTGTATCTTTCATTATGGGACAGAGCACTTCAACACCTCTGTCCCTGACCCTTGATCCCTGGACCAAAGTCCGCTTAAGGGCTCAGAATCTTTCTTTTTCAGTAAAACACCGAACCTGGCAGACTCTCTGTGCTTCAGAATGACCCACCTTTGGAGTCGGATGGCCCCCAGAAGGATCTTTCTACTTCCCACTAATTGGAAAAGTCAGAGATATTGTCTTTCAGCCGGGGCCACATAGCCATCCAGATCAACAGCCATATATCTTAACTTGGCAGGACCTCTGCAAATCTCCTCCTCCTCCTCCACCCTCTGTTCTCCCTGACTCTCCTCCCCCTCCTTATCCCCTGCCCTCATCCCCCAACCCCCAACACCCTCTAATTGATTCCCCTGCTGCTGACTCAGCCTCTCTGCCATTGGAGGAAGCTAAGCCGGCCCAGCACCCTCCAGATGACTCCCCCGCAGCACACACAGCCCCTCCTCCCCTGGAGGAAGCTGGCCAGGTCTGGTTAAATCTTTGATGTTTTCATACCAGCCTACTTGGGATGACTGCCAACTCCTAGGGACACTCTTCATGACAAAAGAACGAGAGAGAAACCTCCTGGAAGCTAAAAAATATCCTCAGACCAGATGGGCGACCGACACAACTTCCCAACATAATTGAAGCTGGCTTCCCCTTGAACCGACCCAACTGGGACCCCAACACCTTTGAAGGTAGGGACCATCTGTCCACTTATCGCCGGGCTCTAATAGTGGGTCTCCAAGCGGCTGCTAGGCGACCAACTAATTTGGCCAAGGTAAGAGAGATTATTCAAGGGCCTGATGAATCTCCCTCTATGTTTCTAGAGAGAATTATGGAGGCAGATAGGAGATATACTCCTTTCAATCCTCAGGCAGAAGATCAAAATGCATCTGTCATGATGGCCTTTATTGGGCAAGCTGCCCTGGATATTAAAAGAAAGTTACAACACTTAGACGGATTACAAGATATGACTTAGAGAGATTTAGTCAGAGAAGCCGAGAAGGTATACTATAAGAGAGAAACTGAGGAAGAGAAGGAACAAAAGAGGGAGAAATAAAGGGAGCAAAGGGAGGATGAAAGAAGCAAAAGACAGACTAAGGCATTGACTAAGGTCCTGGTCACAACAACAAATAGACCAAAAATTAAGAAACAGGGAGACAGGAAGGGATACCTGGGCCCACGCCAGAGGCCACCCCTGGCCTCAGATCAATGTGCCTACTGTAAAGAAAAAGGACACTGGGCCAAAGAATGCCCTAGAAAGAGACAGCCACACCAGCCAGCCATTCTGACTCTGGAGGATGACTAGGAAAATCGGGGCTCGGATCCCCTCCCCGACCTCAGGGTAACTTTTGAAGTGGAGGGGACCCCAGTAAACTTTGAAGTGGATACAGGGGCAGTATACTCAGCCCTTAAGGCCCCATTGGGCCCTCTATCAAATAAAAGGTCTCTAGTTCAAGGGGCTAACGGCAGTAAATATCAGGCTTGGACAACTAAGAGGACCATAGACCTGGGGAAAGGAAAAGTCCATCACTCCTTCCTAGTAATCCCAGAATGCCCGGCTCCATTGATGGGCAGAGATCTGCTCACCAAGCTCCAGGCCAAAATAACTTTTAACCCTGAAGGCCCCCAAGTGGAATTTCTAAATCCTTCAGTAAAAACTCCTATAGTCACGGCTTTAACTATGTCAGTAAAAGATGAACATCAACTCTTCACACCCCCCAAGACTGATCAAACAGGCAAGCTACCCCAGAAATGAATAACAGATTACCCAGATGCCTGGGCAGAAACTGCTGGGTTAGGCCTAGCCATGAAATGACCTCCAATAACAGTGGAGTTAAAAACCTCAGCCTCCCCAATCAATGTCAAACAATATCCTCTGAGCAAAGAAGCTAAAGATGGGAAAAGGCCCCATATTCAGAAATATCTGGCCTTAGGGGTCCTAAGGCCCTGTCAATCAGCCTGGAACACTCCCATGCTACCAATAAAAAAGCCAGGAACCGGGGACTATTGCCCCATTCAAGACCTAAGAGAGATCAACAACAGAGTGCAGGACATTCACCCCACGGTACCTAATCCGTACAATCTGCTTAGCACTCTGAACCCTGAGCGGAAATGGTATACTGTTCTGGACTTAAAAGATGCTTTTTTTTGCTTGCCTCTGCATAAAGATAGTCAGTTGCTGTTTGCTTTCGAGTGGGTAGACCCAGAAACTGGAACATCTGGTCAACTAACTTGGACTAGACTCCCACAGGGGTTCAAAAACTCCCCCACTCTCTTTGATGAAGCCCTCCACAGAGATCTCAACAACTTCAGAACTACGCACCCCAAAGTCACCCTGCTTCAATATGTGGATGACCTGCTACTGGCAGCCAACACCAAGAAAAACTGTGAGTCTGGGACCCAAGCACTATTATCCGAGCTTGCTCAACTCGGGTATAAAGCTTCTGCCAAAAAGGCCCAAATTTGCCAGCAAGAAGTAATATTCCTGGGCTATTCCCTTAGGGGCAGTAAATGATGGCTCACTGAGCCCAGAAAACAAACCGTTGTGCAGATACCACCCCCATCTAACAGGAGGCAACTCAGAGAGTTTCTTGGGACTGCTGGCTTTTGCAGGTTATGGATACTTGGGCTTGCATCCTTAGCTGCTCCTTTATACCCACTGTTAAAGGGAGATGCCCAATTCTAATGGACCCCTGAGCACCAGCAAGCTTTTGATAACATCAAAAGGGCACTGCTATCTGCTCCAGCCTTAGCACTCCCGGATGTAGAAAAACCCTTTACTCTCTACATTGAGGAAAAGAAAGGAATAGCACGAGGAGTGCTCACTCAGACTCTAGGGCCCTAAAAAAAGGCCTATAGCCTACTTGTCTAAAAAGCTGGACCCAATGGCTAGTGGATGGCCCCATTGCCTAAAAGCTATAGCAGCGGCGGCCCTTCTAATCAAGGATGCTGATAAGTTAACGCTGGGGCAGAAGCTAAACATTATAGCCCCCCATGCCCTAGAGGGCATCATCTGCCAGCCACCAGACAGATGGCTATCAAACTCTAGAATAACACACTATCAGAGCCTGTTGCTCGACAAAGACAGAATAACACTGGGACCCCCCGCCCCACTTAACCCGGCTACACTACTACCTGAACAATCATCAGGACCCATCACTCATGACTGTCAATATATACTGGCAGAAGAAACCAGTATACTACGGGATTTAAAGGATCAGCCACTGCCCCACCCTGAGGTCATATGGTTCACTGATGGCAGCAGCTTCCTCCAGGATGGTAAGCGGCGGGCTGGGGCAGCAATAGTTAGCGGAACTAAAGTCATCTGGTCCTCTAGCCTCCCGGAGGGAACATCGGCTCAAAAGGCAGAGCTGATCGCCCTCACGAAGGCATTGGAGCTAGCAGCAAGCAAGAAGGCCACCATATACACAGATAGCCGCTATGCCTTCGCTACTGCTCATATACACGGGGCTATCTACCAGCAAATGGGACTATTAACCTCGGCGAGAAAAGAAATAAAAAACAGTGATGAGATCCTCCGCCTCCTCTCAGCAGTGCAAAGCCCTAGGGAACTAGCTATAGTGCACTGTCCAGGACACCAGAAAGGAAACGATCCTGTAGCGGTCGGGAACAGGAGGGCGGATGAAGAGGCTAAATTGGCAGCCCTAAACGGAGTAACCATGTTAACACTTTCCACACTGGGGGAACATAAGTCAGGAGATTTAACTACGTTGGAGCACTCCAACAACTTAACATCTAAGGACACTGACACTGAACTCCTTGACTTCACTGAGCCCAGCCTGCAATTTCAGAAAGCCCTACACTACATTAAAAATGTACATCAACTCACTCACCTTGGTTCAAAGAAACTGCAGGCATTCCTGAAGGATCAAGAACAGAGTTTTCCACTAACCGACTCACAGCGAAAGGAAATAGCTGAACGGGTAAAAAAAGCCTGTAGGGTCTATCAATTGGTTAATGCTTACCCTTCCAAGCTTCCTGCAGGAAAGCACCTACGAGGAACCAGACCAGGACAATTCTAAAAAGTGGACTTTACTGAAATTAAGCCAGCAAGGTATGGACTTAAATATCTCCTAGCCTTTGTAGATACATTTTCAGGATGGATTGAAGCCTTCCCCCCAAAAAAAGAAACGGCTCAAATGGTGGTCAAGAAGATCCTGGAAGATATTTTTCCAAGATACGGCCTGCCTAAGGTAATAGGGTCTGATAATGGACTGGCGTTCATGGCCCAGGAAAGTCAGGGGTTAGCCAGGACCCTGGGGATTAATTGGAAGTTACATTGTGCTTATAGACCCCAGAGCTCAGGACAGGTAGAAAGAATGAATAGAACCATTAAAGAGACCTTAATGAAATTAAGCTTTGAGACTGGCATAAAAGATTGGACTATGCTCCTTCCTTATGCACTGTTTCATGCAAGAAATACACCCTCTGTTTCTTTGTGTAACCTCACCCCCTATGAAATTCTCTATGGTGCCCCTCCCCCAGTAAGGGACCTAACTCCAACTCTAAGACCTAACGATTCCTTTCACACCCCCTTGCTTAACAGACTTAAAGCTCTTAAAAGAACCCAGCGATACCTGTGGAAACAGCTGGCCACTGCCTACCAACCTGGGGACGAAGGGACTCCACACCGATATCAAGTGGGAGACTTCGTCTACGTAAGACTACATCAAGGTGTCATCCCTAGAACCCCACTGAAAAGGACCATACCAGGTGCTACTTATAACACCTACAGTGGTAAAGGTAGACAGATCCATGCCTCTCATCTCAAGTCTGCACCCTGTCCAGACTCTGGCTGGAAACTGGAAATCCTAAGTTAACCCTCCCAGAAGTAACAGGGGCAAACTTATGTATAGGGTCCCCACCTAAAAGTAAACAACACTTATGTACCCAGATTAAAAAAAAAAAAAAAACTAGCACCACACAGGGTTTCCTTACCCCTGAAAATGGAACCTGGTGGGCATGTGACTCAGGGTTAACTCCTTGCATTTCAGCACAGGTATTTAACAGCTCTGTAAATTATTGTGTAATGGTGCATATGTTTCCCAGAGTGCTCTATCATGATGCAGGTTCATTTAAAGATCAAATAGGGGGACATACAACCCGGTTCTGCCGGGAAACTATATCCCTCACTTTAGCCATCCTATTAGGAATAGGAGTTGCTGCAGGGGTGGGCACAGGAACCACTGCCCTGGTCTGTGGGACACAACAAATGACCCAATTAGAAGCAGCAATAGACCAAAACTTAAAGATATTAGAAACCTCCATCACAGCTTTACAGGAATGTTTAACCTCTCTCTCTGAAGTTGTTTTACAGAACAGGCAAGGGTTGGACCTCCTCTTCATGAGAGAAGGGGGCCTTTGTGCTGCATTGAGGGAAGAATGTTGTTTGTTGAGAGCCACAGCCGAAGGGGCCCCAGCAAACTTTCAGACTGCCAGCTGATGACTGGTTCACAGCAGCCCCAGCAACTTCTAGCTGATTGGCTCCTCTGCGGTGATGCTCATTGAGCTGTTTCCCCGCCCTTTCAGACTGCCAGCTGATGATTGGCTCACAGCGGCCCCAGCAATTTCTAGCTGATTGGCTCCTCTGCGGTGGTGATACTCATTGGGCTGTTTCCCCGTCCTTTCAGACTGCAGAGCTGCTCACTGGGGGAATTTTTTTGGCTCCGCCCATACAACCCAGCCAATTGGCCTCAGGAGCAGGAGGAGTGGGGGAGGTTGTGAGGCTTGTGGGAAGCCGGTGGTGGCAGTTTGGCTCTGAGGGTTTTTCCTGAGGAGCTGTTTTGTTTGGCATGTGTAGTTCTAAAAATAAAGTTAGTTTCTTTTGACAAGTGGCTCCTGAATTGTGCCCAGCCAGACTGCGGCATTTGGTGGCCCGTACTGGGAACAACTGAGGGTAAGTGATAAGGTAAACTGCTCGCCCCTGAGGGCAGGGCGAGAGGATGGGTAGCCATTTTAAGATTCCTCTTTTGTTTTGCTTCACTTTTGTTTTAAGTTGCCTGTCCCTGGAGATGTGTAAGATGGAAGAAAAACCGCTCACATCTGAGGAATAGATAGAGAGAAAGGACGGATGGACATTTCAGGAGGATAGAAAGACTATAATGATTTTCTGTTGTTCCAATTTTGTTTCACTCTGTTTCAGTTTTGTTTGGCGTTATCTTCTTGGGTTGTATTATAGTTATAGTAGAAAAATTCAATTAAAAGAGAAGGTCTCTCGAACTAGTCAGACCGAGGAAAAACATTCAAGTAAAAGAGAAGGCCTCTCAAGCTAGTCAGAGAGAGAAAGAAAGTGTAAAGCAGAAAAAGCCATCAGGGGGAAAGTTACAACAGGAGACTGCTACTAACACCTTTCTATCACCAGAGGACATAAGTGCCCAACTAACAAGGCCACCTCCATATGCTGGGAGGCCCCCAACCCCGCAGTTGATAGTTGGGTTCCTGAGACAAGATCTCAAATATTAACATGCCCTGTATTTGAGGCAGGAGAGCAGCGAGTTCACCATGCTTTAAATTTCAAAACAGTGAAGCAGCTAAAAGAGGCTGTAACAACCTATGGTCCTCAAGCACCCTTCACTGTAAGCATGGTCGAAGCCATTACCAACTTGAACATGACGCCAGCAGATTGGGCCAATATGTGTAAAGCTGTGCTAAATGGAGGACAATACCTGTTATGGAAGGTTGCCAATGAGGAATTTTGCAAGGAGGTGGCTAGGCAAAATGCAGCAGCTGGTTATCCTCAGAGAAATCTAGATATGTTGTTAGGAAAGGGACCTTATGAGGATCAGCAGCAACAAATTGCATATGATCCTGGTGTATACGCACAAATTGCTGTAGATGCAATTAAGGCATGGAAGACTTTACAAGGACATGGAGGTTTACAAGGTCAATTATCTAAGGTAATACAAGGAGCTAATGAACCTTATGCTGAATTTGTAGATAGGCTTATTCAAACAGCTACCAGAGTTTTTGGGAATACAGAACAAGCAATGCCATTACTAAAACACCTGGCTTATGAGCAAGCGAATCGTTGGTGCAGAGATATCATTAGACCATGGAAACATGAAGATTTAAACACATATATTAAATTATGTAGAGACATTAATGAACAAGAGCAAGTCGTGGCAGCTGCAGTAAAACAGGCTTTAGATGCCAGAGACATTAATGAACAAGGGCAAATTGTGGCAGCTGCAGTAAAACAGGCTTTAGATGCCAGGCCAAGAACATGCTACAATTGTGAACAAACAGGACATTTTAAAAGGAATTGCCCCATTGGAGGAGGGTTTAACAAAACTAGGTATCAAAGGAGTAGAATACCAGGTATTTGCCCACGATGCCGTAGAGGGAGACATTGGGCTAATGAATGCCGTTCTCAAACCACCATAGAGGGTACTCCATTATCAAAAAACGAACAAGGACCAGGTGTTTATCCACGATATCGTGGAGAAAGGCATCGGGCTCCATTGCCAAAAAATGGACAGGGGGGCCCAATGCTCCGGGGCCCAAAACCACAAATATACGGAGCACTGGAGGAACCCAGCAACCCCATCAGGGTAGTGCCCAGGACACATTGTCCATCAGATCCCTCATCAGACAAACCAGAGGGAGCGCAGGGTTGGACATCTGCGCCTCCGCCAGAGCAGTACTAACTCCAGAGATGGGAGTTCAAATCATTCCCACAGGGGTGAAAGGACCTCTTCCCAAAGGAACAGTAGGCTTATTATTGGGACGCAGCTCTTCTACTCTAAAAGGACTTATGATAAGTCCTGGGGTAATTGATCCCGATTATGAAGGTGAAATAAAAATTATAGCCAGTTCTCCAAAGGGTATATCAGTAATTTCACCAGGAGATAGAATAGCACAGTTACTAATAATACCCAGCCTACATGATAAATTTTCCAGTCGTACTGTAGAAAGAGGTTCCAAGGGATTAGGCTCCACAGGTGTAGATTGGGCTATGCTTTCTTTAAATTTAGATTCTCGCCCCATGCTAAAACTAAATATTCAAGGACATGAATTTAATGGGCTACTGGATACAGGTGCAGACCTTAGCATCATCTCTCGTCAAGAATGGCCAAAACATTGGCCATTACAACAAGCCACTCAAACGCTTCGAGGCCTAGGAGTGGCGACTAATCCCCATAGAAGTGCAATGGTATTAGATTGGAAGGATCCTGAAGGATGTGAAGGAACTATACAGCCATATGTATTGGATCATCTTCCCGTAAATTTATGGGGACGAGATGTCCTAGATCAATTAGGTTTGACATTAACAAATAACATCAACCAAAATGCACCCACTATTATGACTAGACAAGGTTTTAGGAAAGGAAAAAGATTAGAAAAACAAGAACAAGGTATAGCAGCACCAATACAAATAGATCAAGGAACAGACAGACATGGGTTGGATTTTCAGAAAGGGCCACTGAGACAATAAAAATTACTTGGAAATCAGAAAGACCAGTATGGGTTCCTCAGTGGCCCCTGACTAAAGAAAAGATACAAGCAGCCCATGACCTGGTCAAACAACAATTAGCAGAAGGACATATACAACCTTCTGTATCTCCCCATAATACTCCCATTTTTGTCATCAAAAAGAAATCTGGTAAATGGAGATTATTGCAAGATTTAAGAGCCATTAATAATGAGATGGTTATTATGGGACCTGCTCAATCAGGGATTCCTCAATTGTCTGCTTTGCCAAAAACCTGGTATGTTTTAGTTATAGATATTAAAGATTGTTTTTTTTCAATTCCAATTCATCCTGAGGATAGTCCACGTTTTGCATTTACTATCCCTGCACTGAATCATGAAGGTCCTGATCAGAGATATGAATGGAAAGTACTCCCTCAAGGGATGGCTAACAGCCCAACTATGTGTCAAATTTATGTTAACAAAGTAATCCAGCCACTTAGAAATCAAAATCCTGAACTACAAATATTTCACTATATGGATGATGTATTATTAGCACACAAAGATAAAAACACATTGCTAGAATGTTATGCCACACTTACAAACTTATTAAAAAATTATAATCTAGAGATAGCAATAGATAAAGTACAATTAAATTTTCCAATTAATTATTTAGGAGTTCTATTATCCTCAACCATGGTCCGTCCACCAAAAATTCAAATACGAGTAGATCAACTCAAATCACTTAATGACTTTCAAAAGTTATTAGGAGACATAAATTGGATAAGGCCTTATTTAGGTATACCAACAGGAGAGTTGGGACCTTTATTTGATATCCTAAAAGGTCCATCAGATCCAAATTCACCCCGAATGTTAACGCCTGAAGCAAGAAAGGCATTAAAAATCATTGAAACATATATGGAAAATATGCATTTGGATAGAATTGATATAAGTTTGCCTTTATTATTTATTGTACTACCAACAAAAAATATTCCTACAGGAGTATTTTGGCAAGAAGGTCCATTATTATGGATACATTTATCTTATTCTCCTAACACTATTCTTACTAGGTATCCTGAGGCTGTAGGACAATTAATACTCAAAGGAATAAAAGCAGCAAAGGGAGTGTTTGGAATTTCTCCCAATAAAATTATTACTCCATATACTATGAATCAAATTGATGAGTTAGCTAATGAGTTAAATACTTGGGCAATAATCATGTGCAAATCTAATGTTTCATTTGATAACCACTTACCATCTAATCCTTTATTGTCTTTTTGGTCATTGCATCCTGTAATTTTTCCAAAAATGACAAGAAAAACACCTATCATGAATGCTCCAAATATATTCACTGATGGGTCAAATAATGGTACAGCAGCAGTAGTTACCCCTGATCAAACTTTTACATTTTTAGTACCCAAACAATCAGCTCAAAAGGTAGAGCTTAATGCAGTTTTACAAGCTTTTGTGATGTTTAAAGATTCTGTATTTAATTTATTTTCTGATAGTCAGTATGTAGTTAATGCTATAGTATCTCTTGAAGATGCTGGTAGGATTTCCCCTTCTTCTACTGTTTTCTCTTTGCTTTCCACTATACAAAGTCTAATCTGGGACAGAAAAGATCCATTCTTTATAGGACATATCAGGGCACATACAGGATTGCCTGGAGCCCTTAGTTTGGGCAATGATTTAGCAGATAAAACTACACATGACATACATATTTTCTCTACACTAGAAGAAGCTATAAATTTTCATAAAAAGTTCCATGTCAATGCTAATACTTTACAAAAGCGTTTTAAAATAACTAAGGAACAAGCTAGACAAATAATAAAACAATGTCAAAATTGTGTGACCTTTTTACCACAAGTTAATCTTGGAGTCAATCCTAGAGGATTGATACCTAACCATATTTGGCAGATGGACGTCACACACTTGCCAGAATTTGGAAAATTAAAATATTTGCATGTTACAGTTGATACTTCTTCTGGATTTTTGATGGGCTCCCTTCATGCCGGAGAAAAAACTAAAGATGTTATAGCTCATTGCTTACAAAATTTTGCCACTGTGGGTGTTCCAAAACAGTTAAAAACAGATAATGCCCCTGGTTATACTTCTACCTCTTTTAAACAATTTTGCTCAACATTTGGCATTACTCATATAACAGGAATCCCATACAATCCACAGGGACAAGGCATAGTTGAAAGAGCTCATCAAACTATTAAAATGTACTTATTAAAGCAAAAAGAAGGAATTGGGAAGGGGTATATATTCCCCAAAGATAAACTTAAAATAACCCTTTTTACTCTAAACTTTTTAAATTTGGATTCATCAGGACTTAGTGCTGCGGAAAGGCATATGTGTCCAAAAAATGTACATAAGCCCAAGGTACTTTGGAAGGATATTCTAACAGGACAATGGAAAGGTCCTGACCCAGTAATTGTCTGGAGTCGGGGGTCTGTTTGTGTGTTTCCACAGGGAGAACAGCAGCCGATTTGGATTCCAGAGAGATTAACCAAGGTCCTGACCCAGTGATTGTCTGGAGTCGGGAGTCTGTTTATGTGTTTCCACAGGGAGAACAGCAGCCGATTTGGATTCCAGAAAGATTAACTAAAGCGATTTCTACAGACCAAAAAGAAGATGATTTGGCTCAAATCCATAACAACTGATATCCAAAACTCCAGTTTGGCTATTCTTACATCTGCAACAGAACCAGGATGCTTTTTTCAATATCTATTTTATTATTGCCCTTTGCCATATCATGAAGTTCTATTTTGTTTTTTGAGCTCATACAGACCTAGGTTAATGTTTTGCTGATCAGTTCTATTTTTTGACTATAGAGTTTTTAAACATTGCAATGGAGATTTCACCTGTAAAAAGTTATAAGGCCTTTACTATAATGTTATGTGTTGTATGTATTATATTATGTGTGCACACTTGTGTTTTGTGTTATATGTTTGAATGTATGTATGTCCATATATCATATATGATGAGCGCTCATGATAAAATGGATCCAAATATTTTTTTTTAATTCACGTGATTTAAATGGTTTAATTTAATTGGGTAAACAGCTGTTAAAGATTGTTTTAATATGTGAACACAAAAGAAGGTTAACAGATCTGTTTGTTTACTTTCACCTTTCCTTTTCATTATATTTAATAATTCTCTTAAAGATAATGTAAATTGTTAAGAAAATTGTTTTCTTTTAGTGCCTTCTGTAATGTTACATAATTTTTTCTTTAGCCATTATTGCCAGAATTCCTATCTTCATCCCAGTGCTGGTGAAGTCAAAGATAAAACCAATCTACAGCTTCTACAATAGCCATCACTGAACTGCTTGCAGAACTTGCCTGGACACATTGTGAGCTCACCTGTATGCATTGTGAACTATCTGTTGGTGCAGCGACTTGTGGTAGTGTTGGGGTATTTTTGCTGATGATGTCATCGGTGGTACAATTTTTCCAAAAGGAGCCGTCAATTGGCTTGGTGTATCTTCCTCCCTTCTGCTTGTCATGATCGTCCAGCTAAAATTTGGGGGCCAACAGAGGTGAGGCAAAGAACCTCACCCCCCCGCTGGTACAAAGACCTCTCCACAGGTGTGGCTGTATACTGGACCGGTAGTCAGTGACGGGTAAGATCCAATTGCAATGGTACCAACCTAAGGACCATATGTACTATTGGACAACCTAAGGCAGGCACGGTCCCTAAGCCACATGCTTGTTGTTTAAACAGAGAGGGGGAGATGTTGAGAGCCACAGCCGAAGGGGCCCCAGCAAACTTCCAGCTGCCAGCAAACTTCCAGCTGCCGGCTGATGATTGGCTCACAGCGGCCCCAGCAACATCTAGCTGATTGGCTCCTCGGCCCCAGCAACATCTAGCTGATTGGCTCCTCTGCGGTGATGCTCATTGGACTGTTTCCCTGCCCTTTCAGACCACGGAGCTGCTCATTGGGGGACTTTTTTGGCTCCGCCCACGTGACCCAGCCAATCGGCCTCAAGAGCAGGAGGATTGTGGGAGGTGGAGAGAAGCTTGTGTGGGAGAGAGAGGCTTGTGGAAAGCCGGTGGTGGCAGTTGAGGCTCTGAGGGTTTTTCCTGAGAGGCTGTTTTGTTTGGCGTGTGTGGTTCTAAAAATAAAGTTAGTTTCTTTTGACAAGTGGCTCCTGATTGTGCCCAGCCAGACTGCGGCATTTGGTGGCTCGCACGGGGAGCGACTGAGGGTAAGTGAACTGCTCGCCCCTGAGGGCAGGGCAAGAGGATGGGTAGCCATTTTAAGATTCTTCTTTTGTTATTTTGTTTCACTTTTGTTTTAAGTTGCCTGTCCCTGGAGATGTGTAAGATGGAAGAAAAACCGCTCACATCTGAGGAACAGATAGGGAGAAAGGACGGATGGACATTTCAGGAGGCTATTATAATGATTTTGTGTTGTTCCAATTTTGTTTCACTCAGTTTCAGTTTTGTTAGGCGTTATCTTGTTGAGTTGTATTATAGTAGAAATACGGGATCAGAAATTAGTAAAAAACAAACTGAAAGAGTGTTAAGTAAATTGTTAGAGGAAGGAGGCATCTCAGTAAAATCAAGAACAATCAGGGCATACGTTGATACAATACAAAAATGTAGCCCATGGCTTTTTAAGGAGGAGTTGTTAAATATATCACAATGGAACCATCATGGTGAAGATTTAAAAAGAATAGAAAAGAAAAGCCCAGGGACTCTGCCAGTTGGCACATTGCCATTGTGGACGTTCATATCTTGTTTGCTTAGTCCAAAGCCTTCAGTTCAGACAATGGTAGAGGAAGAAGAAGACATAATGATTCAAGTAAAAGAGAAGGTCTCTCAAGTTAGTCAGACAGAGGAAAAGATTCAAGTAAAAGAGAAGGCCTCTCAAGCTAGTCAGACAGAGAAAGAAAGTGTAAAACAGAAAAAGCCATCAGGGGGAAAGTTACAACAGGAGACTGCTACTAACACCTTTCTATCACCAGAGGACGTAAGTGTCCAACTAACAAGGCCACCTCCATATGCTGGGAGGTCCCCAACCCCCGCAGTTGATAGTTGGGATCCTGAGACAAGATCTCAAATATTAACATGCCCTGTATTTGAGGCAGGAGGGCAGCGATTTTACCAAGTTTTAAATTTCAAAACAGTGAAGCAGCTAAAAGAGGCTGTAACAACCTATGGTCCTCAAGCACCCTTCACTGTAAGCATGGTCGAATCCATTAACAACTTGAACATGACGCCAGCAGATTGGGCTAATATGTGTAAAGCTGTGCTAAATGGAGGACAATACCTGTTATGGAAGGTTGCCAATGAGGAATTTTGCAAGGAGACGGCTAGGCGAAATGCAGCAGCTGGTTATCCTCAGAGAAATCTAGATATGTTGTTAGGAAAGGGACCTTATGAGGATCAGCAGCAACAAATTGCATATGATCCTGGTGTATACGCACAAATTGCTGCAGATGCAATTAAGGCATGGAAGACTTTACAAGGACATGGAGGTTTACAAGGTCAATTATCTAAGGTAATACAAGGAGCTAATGAACCTTATGCTGAATTTGTAGATAGGCTTATTCAAACAGCTACCAGAGTTTTTGGGAATACAGAACAAGCAATGCCATTACTAAAACACCTGGCTTATGAGCAAGCGAATCGTTGGTGCAGAGATATCATTAGACCATGGAAACATGAAGATTTAAACACATATATTAAATTATGTAGAGACATTAATGAACAAGAGCAAGTCGTGGCAGCTGCAGTAAAACAGGCTTTAGATGCCAGAGACATTAATGAACAAGGGCAAATTGTGGCAGCTGCAGTAAAACAGGCTTTAGATGCCAGGCCAAGAACATGCTACAATTGTGAACAAACAGGACATTTTAAAAGGAATTGCCCCATTGGAGGAGGGTTTAACAAAACTAGGTATCAAAGGAGTAGAATACCAGGTATTTGCCCACGATGCCGTAGAGGGAGACATTGGGCTAATGAATGCCGTTCTCAAACCACCATAGAGGGTACTCCATTATCAAAAAACGAACAAGGACCAGGTGTTTATCCACGATATCGTGGAGAAAGGCATCGGGCTCCATTGCCAAAAAATGGACAGGGGGGCCCAATGCTCCGGGGCCCAAAACCACAAATATACGGAGCACTGGAGGAACCCAGCAACCCCATCAGGGTAGTGCCCAGGACACATTGTCCATCAGATCCCTCATCAGACAAACCAGAGGGAGCGCAGGGTTGGACATCTGCGCCTCCGCCAGAGCAGTACTAACTCCAGAGATGGGAGTTCAAATCATTCCCACAGGGGTGAAAGGACCTCTTCCCAAAGGAACAGTAGGCTTATTATTGGGACGCAGCTCTTCTACTCTAAAAGGACTTATGATAAGTCCTGGGGTAATTGATCCCGATTATGAAGGTGAAATAAAAATTATAGCCAGTTCTCCAAAGGGTATATCAGTAATTTCACCAGGAGATAGAATAGCACAGTTACTAATAATACCCAGCCTACATGATAAATTTTCCAGTCGTACTGTAGAAAGAGGTTCCAAGGGATTAGGCTCCACAGGTGTAGATTGGGCTATGCTTTCTTTAAATTTAGATTCTCGCCCCATGCTAAAACTAAATATTCAAGGACATGAATTTAATGGGCTACTGGATACAGGTGCAGACCTTAGCATCATCTCTCGTCAAGAATGGCCAAAACATTGGCCATTACAACAAGCCACTCAAACGCTTCGAGGCCTAGGAGTGGCGACTAATCCCCATAGAAGTGCAATGGTATTAGATTGGAAGGATCCTGAAGGATGTGAAGGAACTATACAGCCATATGTATTGGATCATCTTCCCGTAAATTTATGGGGACGAGATGTCCTAGATCAATTAGGTTTGACATTAACAAATAACATCAACCAAAATGCACCCACTATTATGACTAGACAAGGTTTTAGGAAAGGAAAAAGATTAGAAAAACAAGAACAAGGTATAGCAGCACCAATACAAATAGATCAAGGAACAGACAGACATGGGTTGGATTTTCAGAAAGGGCCACTGAGACAATAAAAATTACTTGGAAATCAGAAAGACCAGTATGGGTTCCTCAGTGGCCCCTGACTAAAGAAAAGATACAAGCAGCCCATGACCTGGTCAAACAACAATTAGCAGAAGGACATATACAACCTTCTGTATCTCCCCATAATACTCCCATTTTTGTCATCAAAAAGAAATCTGGTAAATGGAGATTATTGCAAGATTTAAGAGCCATTAATAATGAGATGGTTATTATGGGACCTGCTCAATCAGGGATTCCTCAATTGTCTGCTTTGCCAAAAACCTGGTATGTTTTAGTTATAGATATTAAAGATTGTTTTTTTTCAATTCCAATTCATCCTGAGGATAGTCCACGTTTTGCATTTACTATCCCTGCACTGAATCATGAAGGTCCTGATCAGAGATATGAATGGAAAGTACTCCCTCAAGGGATGGCTAACAGCCCAACTATGTGTCAAATTTATGTTAACAAAGTAATCCAGCCACTTAGAAATCAAAATCCTGAACTACAAATATTTCACTATATGGATGATGTATTATTAGCACACAAAGATAAAAACACATTGCTAGAATGTTATGCCACACTTACAAACTTATTAAAAAATTATAATCTAGAGATAGCAATAGATAAAGTACAATTAAATTTTCCAATTAATTATTTAGGAGTTCTATTATCCTCAACCATGGTCCGTCCACCAAAAATTCAAATACGAGTAGATCAACTCAAATCACTTAATGACTTTCAAAAGTTATTAGGAGACATAAATTGGATAAGGCCTTATTTAGGTATACCAACAGGAGAGTTGGGACCTTTATTTGATATCCTAAAAGGTCCATCAGATCCAAATTCACCCCGAATGTTAACGCCTGAAGCAAGAAAGGCATTAAAAATCATTGAAACATATATGGAAAATATGCATTTGGATAGAATTGATATAAGTTTGCCTTTATTATTTATTGTACTACCAACAAAAAATATTCCTACAGGAGTATTTTGGCAAGAAGGTCCATTATTATGGATACATTTATCTTATTCTCCTAACACTATTCTTACTAGGTATCCTGAGGCTGTAGGACAATTAATACTCAAAGGAATAAAAGCAGCAAAGGGAGTGTTTGGAATTTCTCCCAATAAAATTATTACTCCATATACTATGAATCAAATTGATGAGTTAGCTAATGAGTTAAATACTTGGGCAATAATCATGTGCAAATCTAATGTTTCATTTGATAACCACTTACCATCTAATCCTTTATTGTCTTTTTGGTCATTGCATCCTGTAATTTTTCCAAAAATGACAAGAAAAACACCTATCATGAATGCTCCAAATATATTCACTGATGGGTCAAATAATGGTACAGCAGCAGTAGTTACCCCTGATCAAACTTTTACATTTTTAGTACCCAAACAATCAGCTCAAAAGGTAGAGCTTAATGCAGTTTTACAAGCTTTTGTGATGTTTAAAGATTCTGTATTTAATTTATTTTCTGATAGTCAGTATGTAGTTAATGCTATAGTATCTCTTGAAGATGCTGGTAGGATTTCCCCTTCTTCTACTGTTTTCTCTTTGCTTTCCACTATACAAAGTCTAATCTGGGACAGAAAAGATCCATTCTTTATAGGACATATCAGGGCCCATACAGGATTCCCTGGAGCCCTTAGTTTGGGCAATGATTTAGCAGATAAAACTACACATGACATACATATTTTCTCTACAATAGAAGAAGCTACAAATTTTCATAAAAAGTTCCATGTCAATGCTAATACTTTATAAAAGTGTTTTAAAATAACTAAGGAACAAGCTAGACAAATAATGAAACAATGTCAAAATTGTGTGACCTTTTTACCACAAGTTAATCTTGGAGTCAATCCTAGAAGATTGATACCTAACCATATTTGGCAGATGGATGTCACACACTTGCCAGAAATTGGAAAATTAAAATATTTGCATGTTACAGTTGATACTTCTTCTAGATTTTTGATGGGCTCCCTTCATGCTGGAGAAAAAACTAAAGATGTTATAGCTCATTGCTTACAAAATTTTGCCACTGTGGGCATTCCAAAACAGTTAAAAACAGATTATACTGGTTATACTTCTACCTCTTTTAAACAATTTTGCTCATCATTTGGCATTACTCATATAACAAGAATCCCATACAATCCACAGGGACAAGGCATAGTTGAAAGAGCTCATCAAACTATTAAAATGTACTTATTAAAGCAAAACGAAGGAATTGGGAAGGGGTATATATTCCCCAAAGATAAACTTAAAATAACCCTTTTTACTCTAAACTTTTTAAATTTGGATTCATCAGGGCTTAGTTTTGCGGAAAGGCAAATGTGTCCAAAAAATGTACATAAGCCCAAGGTACTTTGGAAGGATATTCTAACAGGACAATGGTAAGGTCCTGACCCAGTAATTGTCTGGAGTCGGGGCTCTGTTTGTGTGTTTCTACAGGGAGAACAGCAGCTGATTTGGATTCCAGAGATATTAACTAAAGCGATTTCTACAGACCAAAAACAAACTGATTTGGCTCAAATCCATAACAGCTGATATCCAGAACTCCAGTTTGGGTATTCTTACATCTGCGACAGAACCAGGATGCTTTTTTCAATATCTATTTTATTATAGCCCTTTCCCATATCATGAAGTTCTATTTTGTTTTTTGAGCTCATACAGACCTAGGTTAATGTGTTGCTGATCAGTTTTATTTTTTTGACTATAGTGTTTTTAAACATTGCAATGGAGATTTCACCTGTAAAAAGTTATAAGGCCTTTACTATTATGTTATGTGTTGTATGTATTATATTATGTGTGCACACTTGTGTTTTGTGTTATATGTTTGAATGTACATATGTCCATATATCATATATGATGAGCGCTCATGAAAAAAATGGATCCAAATTTTTTTTTCACGTAATTTAAATGGTTTAATTTAAATTGGGTAAACAGCTGTTGAGGATTGTTTTAATATATGAACAAAAAAGGAGGTTAACAAATCTGTTTGTTTACTTTCACCTTTCCTTTTCATTATATTTAATAATTCTGTTGAAGAGAAGGTACATTGTTAAGAAAATTGTTTTCTAAAAAAAAAAAAGAAAATTGTTTTCTTTTAGTGCCTTCTGTAATGTTACATAATTTTTTCTTTAGCCATTATTGCCAGAATTCCTATCTTCATCCCAGTGCCGGTGAAGACAATGTAAATTGTTAAGAAAATTGTTTTCTTTTAGTGCCTTCTGTAATGTTACATAATTTTTTCTTTAGCCATTATTGCCAGAATTCCTATCTTCATCCCAGTGCCGGTGAAGACAATGTAAATTGTTAAGAAAATTGTTTTCTTTTAGTGCCTTCTGTAATGTTACATAATTTTTTCTTTAGCCATTATTGCCAGAATTCCTATCTTCATCCCAGTGCCGGTGAAGACAATGTAAATTGTTAAGAAAATTGTTTTCTTTTAGTGCCTTCTGTAATGTTACATAATTTTTTCTTTAGCCATTATTGCCAGAATTCCTATCTTCATCCCAGTGCTGGTGAAGTCAAAGATAAAACCAATCTACAGCTTCTACAATAGCCATCACTGAACTGCTTGCAGAACTTGCCTGGACACATTGTGAGCTCACCTGTATGCATTGTGAACTATCTGTTGGTGCAGCGACTTGTGGTAGTGTTGGGGTATTTTTGCTGATGATGTCATCGGTGGTACAATTTTTCCAAAAGGAGCCGTCAATTGGCTTGGTGTATCTTCCTCCCTTCTGCTTGTCATGATTGTCCAGCTAAAATTTGGGGGCCAACAGAGGTGAGGCAAAGAACCTCACCCCCCCGCTGGTACAAAGACCTCTCCACAGGTGTGGCTGTATATTGGACCGGTAGTCAATGACGGGTAAGATCCAATTGCAATGGTACCAACCTAACGGGTAAGGACCATATGTACTATTGGACAACCTAAGGCAGGCACGGTCCCTAAGCCACATGCTTCTTGTTTAAACAGAGAGGGAGAGATGTTGAGAGCCACAGCCGAAGGGGCCCCAGCAAACTTTCAGACTGCCAGCTGATGATTGGCTCACAGTGGCCCCAGCAACTTCTAGCTGATTGGCTCCTCTGCGGTGATGCTCATTGAGCTGTTTCCCCACCCTTTCAGACTGCCAGCTGAAGACTGGCTCACGGCGGCCCCAGCAACTTCTAGCTGATTGGCTCCTCTGTGGTGATGCTCATTGGGCTGTTTCCCTGCCCCTTTAGACTACGGAGCTACTCATTGGTGGACTTTTTTGGCTCTGCCCATGCAACCCAGCCAATCGGCCTCAAGAGCAGGAGGAGTGGGGGAGGTTGTGAGGCTTGTGGGAAGCCAGTGGTGGCAGTTTGGCTCTGAGGGTTTTTCCTGAGGAGCTGTTTTGTTTGGCGTGTGTGGTTCTAAAATAAAGTTAGTTTCTTTTGACAAGTGGCTCCTGAATTGTGCCCAGCCAGATTGCAGCAGTTGTTTTTATGCCGACCATACTGGAGTTGTAAAAGAATCTATGAGTAAATTAAGAAGATGCCTTGAAGAGCATCAAGAGAGAGAGAGGCCCAAAAAGGGTGGTTTGAGTCTTGGTTCACACAGTCCCCCTGGTTAACTACGCTTTTATCAGCTCTGGCTGGTCCATTAATAATCCTCATATTATTGCTAACTGTAGGACCCTGTTTGCTCAACCGTGTAGTTTCCTTTCTCCAAGCTCAAATTGGACAAGTTAAACTTATGGTAATCAGACAACAATATGCATCACTGGCAGAAATAGAGTGTGATACCTCTCAATAATTATGATTTCTTACTATTAAGATTAAAAGTATTCAGAAAAAGAAGTTGGGAATGAAAAGGTTAAGAATGTAAGAATTAAGTTCTGTTTTCCTGGAACCTGAAACTCATGTAGAAGTTGAAAATAACTTCCGGAAATGCCCACTAAATGTATGTTGAAATCTCCCCTAATCATCTGGTTGCTCTACGAAAACAACCCTTCCCAGAAACCGTGCAATGATTGGCTATGCTGTATGTGAAGTCCCTGCCCTCTCCAAGGAAAGTATATAAGCTCTGCTTAAGCTGTTCCCGGGGCTCTCTCTCTCTGCTCTATTCAATGAGCTCTGAGCCCCAGCATGCTGGACCCCCAATAAACCCTTTGCTGTTGCATGAGACAGTCTCTTGGTGGTCTCTTCCTCCGATGCTCACCCGACCTTTACAATAGGTCTGGGTCATATGATCTAAGCCACATGGAGTGCCAGAGGAAAGAAGCAAGTGCTGAGGTTTTGCGAAAAATGGTGGCATTGAGATAACAGTTAAGGAATGGAGGTGGTTATCAGAAAATCTACCCTTGGAAATGAATGTGATTTAGAGAAAAAGAGCGGTTACTATTTTTGGGAGTCGCCCCAACTCCAAAGACTAATTTCCCCATCCCCCGAGAAGAGCCTTCCAATGGTGAGCCCTGCTGGCTCACATGATCCTTACCCACCAATCAGACTATCCCTGCTGGCTCACATGATCCTTATCCACCAATCAGACTAGCCCTGCTGACTCACATGTCCTTACCCACCAATCAGACTATCCCTGCTGGCTCACATGATCCTTATCCACCAATCAGACTAGCCCTGCTGACTCACATGATCCTTACCCACCAATCAGAAAGCACCTGATGCCAACTGTCAAACCATTAAACTGTTAAACTGTCATAACTGTCAAACCACCCCCAGCTCTATAAATAAGCAGAGGTGTTCCTCAATAAGGCCATTTTCTCCGATGACAATCCTTGTTCGTTCTTTCAGCTATGGTATCTTCTTCCACTGAGGAAATGGTGACAAGATGAAGATGGTGATGATGATGGTGATGGTGATGATGTTGTTGGGAATCATGAAGGTGATAGTGACAATGGTGATGATGGTGATAGAATGGTGGTGGTGAGGATGATGGCGATAATGTGGTGATGATGGTCATGGTCATAATGGTGATGGGGATGATGGTGGTGAGGATGATGGTGATATTGGAGATTAAGGTGGTGATGATAATGATGGTAATGGGGATGATGGTGGTGAGGATGATGGAATAGTGGTGATTATGATGATGAAGTTAATGGTGATGATGGTGGTGATGACAGTGAAGCTAATGATTGATTGTTAATTACCATGGGTAGCTAGATTATTTGTTCTTGGCAGCAGACAGCATAAACATTTCATCCCATTGACTTTGGACTTGATGCCTTCCCTCATTGTGATTAGATGTGGCGATGGGATGCAGGTCAAGGTGTGAATGGCCACATTCCAAGAAAAACCTTCAGGGTGTGTGACTTGTTATCTTTAACACCTTTTCGAATGTCCTTCACTGAGCAAAAAGTAGACCTCACACCAAGATAAATACAAGTTGTTGCTAAGCAACCACCAAAAAGGCAAGGGAGGGTTGTCCCTACTTTTGAAATGTTAATTTTTGCCCTTTATACCCCACTTCCCACATGAAATAAAAGAAGAAAGCATTAAATATTATGTCTACAAAGGACTTTCATAAAAGCTGATATATTTTTTGCTAGTGAATTTGGGTAAAAAGAAACGAACTCAATCCAGATTAAATACTGAGTGATCCTACCCTGCTTGACATCCTTCCTCAGTTTTGATCTTCAAGAGATGCCCCAGCTCTCTGCCCAGACCCACCATGGAACGGTGGGGCAGGAAGACATCTAGCCCAAGCTTACATTGGAACTCCGCTGGGCTCCCTTGTGCCTGCCTAGCTTCTTGTCCTTTAAGTTACTGAGCCTTCTCCAGGGGACAGAAATAACACCTATTTTCCCAATTCTTTTCCTTCTTTGTTCTTATGGGCAATAATCTGGTTTCCTTAAGGGAGGCTGTTCTTAATTTGGTTCTGCTGTCTGTTCCACCACCACCCGCCCACACACACACACACACTCCTCCTCCAGCCCTTTAGCTTTTGGTCTCAGCTTGAGATCAACATGCTGAAGTTTTTGCTTTGGGCAGTGTCTCCTCCATTCACTCCTGGTCAGTCTCTGCATTTGGTGGATTTCTGGGGGTTTCAAACATGCTGCTGGCAGAGGTTAGCATCCCCAAATTTTCTAGTAAACTTTGCATCTCATTTTCAAAACAGAACTTTTCTGATTGTAAAATTCTACCTTGGGTTAGATATTTTATTGGGAAATCTAAGTGTTTTGTTTCAAGAAAATATAACAATATAATGTACACATAGATATATCTGAATATGCATATACATAGATATCTATTAATACATAATAATATATCTATTAATATATAATAATATAACATAATAGGAAATGTAATATAATTTCCTATCATTCTGTTACAGAATATTGCTTTTTGTTATCGATTCTTGTGCTCTTGCATGAAAAAAATTTAGGCAAGACCTAAAACTTAGTAGAAGTCTAGCAAAGTTTATCTCAAGGGTGAGAGTGGATCCTCTCAGAGAGGAAGATGACCACGTGGCCCTTAGTTTTCCAGTTGTATTGAGGGTCTGAGGGAAGTTTCCAGAGAGTCCCACCCAGGTACAACATATTTGGGTTGAAAGCAGGACTGCATCCAATTTTAGGGTCAGTGGTCTTTGCTTTTAATTTTCCTGTCTTCTGAGTCCTGGAGTCTTTGGCCTGTGTAAAGTCACAAAAGCCCCACTTCAGGGTAATTTGGGTTCTTCTCATGGGCATGAAGGCCCTGGGGATAGCCCTGCAGAAAACAGGGGGGTTTGGCAAGCAAGGTAGCACATCCTGTTGATGTTAGCCAGGAGAGGGACAGAGTGGCCTCAGGGAAATTGCTTGCTTTTTTTTTTTTCAGAGAAAGCATGAAGAGGGGGCAATATAGTCGGGCCAGGACAGCATCCTGTCCCAGTGTCCAATGGCTAGTGTCCATCTGCTACTACCCTTTCTGCTTCCACTGTTTTTAAACAAGTGTTCACCTTAGCAACAGAAATTGGCTTTTCCAAAGCCGCACTTGACTGATTATCGAGCTACTGGACATTTTCTGATCCACTCTTTGTATTCAGTTCTTAGTTGCGACCCAGGCTCCACACTGATACTGGTCTTAAAAATGAGAATCAGGTCCTCATTTACCTGGTGTTGAGGATTAAACACCCAAGGCATGCCAAGGCAAGAGAAAAAGGTAAATTTTATTTAAGAAACAGAACAGGTGGGGCACGGAGAACTCCTCCTGAGGGGAGGAAACCCACAAAGCTGGTGCTCAAGGGAATGGAGGTGTCTTATCCATTTATAGATTTTAGGTTTCCTTTCTTCTATTCCTACATGACCAGAAGTGACTAGAAACAGGAAGGGAGCCATGCTCTGCATGATTGCTCGTGTTGGGTGATGGGGAGTGTTATCTACCATTCCCTTTTCTTTGGTCATCAGCTACCTGTCTTTTGCCCTGGTCTTAGTTTTACCTGCTGAAAGACGGGGGCAAACCTATCGCTGCAGCAAAGTTTCCACAAGGGAGCGTCGGAGTGATGAGGAGTCCCACTTCTGCTCATTCAGGCCCTTGGGGGCTCCCCGATTCTTCAGCTCTTAGGCTCACTCTGGAATTTCCCTAAATGAAAGCATTCCATGCAACCCTTTCCTGAGGACCATGCCCTTGTTTTCCTTCCTGTCTCTTGCCACTTTTAATGGATTTGCAGCTATACACACTCGGAATTAGAGAGCTCTATTTTTCTTAATCCTTTAATGACTGGATCACACTTTGAATGTAAGAGCACCTTGAACAGAAGTCTAACTCTCTGGAGGGACCTCGTGGAGCTTCTGACTTCTTGAGATCCAGAAGGCTCTGTGCAGCAACTTGAGGCCTCCTTGCACCTCTGTGGCCATGATAAATAAGCTGGTGTAAATCTCAGTGTTCTCCACTCAGGCAGAAAATCGTTTGGCTGCCACTTTTTCACATCTTAAATCATATTTACCTCTTAGTTTAAAAACAATCATACCATCACCTACAACTCTCTCCCAAGGAAAGCCAGAAACTTGGCTCAAGTCCCCGCTAACCCAACCCAATTCCTGCCTGTTTCCCTGGGATGAACCAGGAGGGCAATGTTTAGACCCGAAGCCCCCCGCACGCCCACCTCTGGGTGCCAGGCATCTGTGAGTCACAACAGACTGTGAGGATGCTGGTGGAATGTTCTACTCAGAACCAGCACAGGAGCCTGGCAACCAGGGAGGACCCTCAGCAGGGCCAGGAGGGAGGAGACCAGCTTCGCTAAGAAAGGGTCATGCAATTCTTCTCTGTCTAGCCACATGAAAATAGTACTGCTGTGGCACATGGAAAAAGGGGCATGAAGCCATTTGCAGCCAGATGTAGCAATCCAGGAACTCGGTCTGGCCACCCCTGCCCCAGCTGGCCCCATGTGAAACCAAGGGTACCAAAGCCACAGCTTTCCCCATGCCTGGCACATAAGCCTGCCAACACCTCAATCGTGGACACCCTGGAGTGGCAGGAATGTAATCCATGCTGGCGTCTGGCCCTGCTCCTCCTGCATTAAACCCATTCTCTTAGGCTCTCACCACCCACCTTGCCTGACCATTGAAGTGGTCACCACAAAGCTGGCCTGTTTCCAGTTCAGGTACAGGGAAAGATAAGTTCCTCCTGATGTTACCTTTCTATTTGAGAATTGGAGGATATAATGTGTAGTGAGAGACAGGGACCTTTTCGTAGTGTTCAGTGAATGTTGGAAGGGTGTGTGGTCTAACTCACACCTTATCCCACCATAGCTATTGTCATGCCCAGCAAGGTGAAACTATGCCAGTGGATCCTTGCGCAGGATTCTCTTCCTCTAATAGCAGCTGATTCCTGTCTATCACGTTGGAGTCACACTTGGCCATCTGCTGGTGCTCAACAGTAGCAACACTGCATGGGTCTTGTGAGCAGGTCTCCAAAGGCCTCCCCTTTCTACCTGGCTCTCTGGGGTTGCTCATTCTGGGGAGAGCCGACTGCTTTGGGGTGAACATGCACCAACATCCCCCTGGGGAGGAAATGGGGCCTCCCACAACGTTGCCAGTTTGGAAGTATATTATTCAGCTCTAGATCCAACTTCAGTGACTGCAGCCTGGGTTGACAATATCCCTGCAGCCTTGTGTGTGGCAACCAGGGAGAGATGCTTCCAAATCCCTGGGCCATGAAAGCAACCATTTATTTTGTGGTTATTTTTAGAAGTCACTCGAATGTTGCAAAATATCTTGGGGTTATGTGTTATGCAGCAGGAGATAACTGATACATCTTATCAGAAGCCCCTCTGTTTCCTTAATGTTTAGCAGTATACTCCATGTCTGTTCTATGCCATGGTTGTTTATTACTTGATACTGTCATGATTCCTTGGGCTCTTCTTTCTTGGGATGTTACAGATGTAGCTGATCTGAACATTCTTGCATAGGTCTTACAATAAATGTGCTTTCATTTTTTGAGGGGTAAATACCTGGGAATACAATTATAGGATCAGAAACTCATTGTATATTTAATATTGTAAGAAACTGTTCAGTGGCTTTCTTCAAACCAGGGATGCCCTGTTACCCCTAGTTTCAGGTACTAGACACCTCACCAATGTTCTGATTCTATCTGTCCTCATCTTATTCACCCTGGTGGGTGTGCAGTGCCATTTCATATTTTCAGTACAGATTTTTTCTAATGAATAATGTTGAAACATTTTCTTCTGTTTCCTAAAATTTTTATATCTTTCTTTTGGGCAACATTTTTTTTTCTAAACATTGGATGGTTAATATTTTGTTATTGGATCAAAAAAGTTAATTTGTGTCTGAATAGAATCCCTTTGTTAGGTATATGCCTTGCAAATAAATTCTCCACATCAGTGCCTTGCCTGCTTATTTGAATAATAATGTACTTCATGGAGCAGAATATTTAAAGATTTTATGAAATTCAATGTATTTTTTTCTTTTATAGTTACTGATTTTGTGTGCTGGTAGAACCTCTTTGCTAGCCCCGGAATTCAGAGAGAACCCCCATATTTTGCTCTAGGAACTTTATTCTAGTTTCATATTTTACCTTTATCTCTTGCATCATCTCAAATTAATATTTTAGTAAATGAAACGTGCAGTATGGTTGCTGTTCAGCCCTATGGATACTGTGATCCTAGTACCATTTTGTGATAATATGCCCCCTTTCTGCACCAAATGGCTTCCATGCCACTTTTCTTTTAAATCGACCATGTTGCTGTGGGTCTATTCCAAGATGCTCAATCCAGTGTCATTTATCCATTTGATTTTTACCATACACCACAGGTTGTATTGTTACCCTGTTTATCTCAACATCAGCTCACTTCCAATTTTTTATTCCTTGATATTGTTTAGGTTACTCTAGTTCTACTACATTATGGTGTTGGGGCTGAGTGTAGCTCAGTGGCAGAGTATTTGGTGAGTGTGTACAAGGCCATGGGATTGGTGCCCAATGCATGTGTGTATGTGCGCACACACACACACACACACACAAAGTGTATATTTCTATGTAAGCTTCTTAATCAGCTTGTTTATCACTATGAAATAAAAGTACCCTGGAATATTTATTGTGAGTACAGAGATAAATTTCAGAATAATTCATTTCATAATAGGTTGGGACTTCCTATCCATGAACATGGTTTCACATCTTTTCATTTATTTAATATCTCTAAAAATAATTTGCAGTTTTCCATGTAATATTCTATGGTTTTCTCTTTGACAACTTGTAATTGTTTTATTTTTTAACAAAAGCAGATACGGAAGCAAACACAAATCCCATTTGGGGTTCAACAAGTTATTATAAAATGAGCTCCAGCAAGGTCAAGCTAGTAGAATTATTCCAGTCACCCCATAAGCCCCATTCATTTGCACAATTTCCACAAAAATAAAGCCATTACTATCTTGAGATTTATGAACCACCTCCTTGAATCTTTTCTTTTTTTGCAACTATAGCACTCACTATATATATATATCTATTCAAAATAGTGACATCCTGCCTACTTTTCATGAAACACAGGACAAAAAATACCTTTATTTCACTTTTAATCAAGAATTTCTTCTTCATCCCTTTAATTTTCTGAAATCTATCTGTCGAAAAACCCTGAGCCCTTTGGCTTGTAGGATACTCCTCAGCTGGAACCTGCCATTTCTCTGACTTTGGTATTTTTCACAATCGGGCAGGTGATTCTATGTGACTCAGGTTCAATCCCTCTGGTATAATGAAAGTTACTGTTTGGCAAGAATGAAAATTCAGCTCTATCTCCTTTTTTTTAAAACAACCAGTGATGCTTAATGTGAAGATTTATTCATCATCAAATGTATACACACAATATATATGTGTATACACACACACAATAATAGGTATAGCACAAAACATGTTTATATTCACATATGTCATAGAGTATACATTAATACAGGATTTATAGTATAGCATGTAAATATATTTAATATGTAGAAATATATTATTTTTTGGTAAAATTAAACATCACAAGGTTTTTCAGAAAGTGTTGCATAATGAGAAGCTGGGAACAGAGTAGTGAGTCCATGGGGGTTGAGGATACTCCTGGGGAGACCTCAGGACACTTAGCATCTGAGCTGAACAGAAGTGACAGCAAGGAATCAGTTATGCAAAGACCAGGAAGAAGCTGCCCAAAGCAAATAAGGCGTCAAATGACAAGATCCTCCATGAGAGTCAATCTTTTAAGATCCCAGCTAAGACACTAACACAGGACTAGGGGAGGTCAGGGTGGTTTTCACATGGCTAGGGGGCAGAAATAGTAGACCCAAGGTTTGCCTGCTCCAGGTGACTCCTGGTGGGTCACAGTTGCTGTAAACACCTCCAGTAGCAGTGTCAGCCTGGAGCCACCACCCCCAGCCCCTGCCACCCACATGCTTTTATTCAAAGATGCTTCGACTCCAGGCCTCTTCCAGTGAATCCATACATTCCCTAGTATGTACAGGAAAACCTCTAATTTAAGAGCCATTCATGGTGTGTCTATGTGGAGGATGAAGAATGGAATTATTACTGGGATGGAGGAAAAAAACCTCATGTTCATCACATGAAGTCCAGATGAAAGGAGCCCACATGTTGGAGGACCTTTGAAGTAAGTCATCTTCTCCACAGCCCTCGCTGTGGTCCTAGCAAGCCATGCAGAAAGTGGAAAGAAGCCTTTTACATCTCTGTGGCTTGCCAAACATGCCATTCACCCCAGAAAAGAAGGACTTCCAGAGTTTTCTCTTCTGGTCTTTTCTTAAGTTTCACGTAGCTGTGTGTTTAAAGTAGGGCTCTCACCTAGGACTGCTGCCACCCCATGCATACACCTGGATTCTCAAGCCACACCCTGGGCCATGGAAACTGCCCACCTCGTGCCACAGTTGTGGTCCTGTGTGTGTGTAATGTCACTGCCCACCCTGCAAGATAAGGAGCCATAGGCTTGGTTTCCTCTGGAGAGAGGGAGTCTAGAACCTACTTCAGGATTAGCCCAAGACTGTGGTGAAGAAAGGTATTTCATCTACCTGTTGTAGGGGAGCAAATTGGTTTTTCCAATCAATAATTGATCAACTCAGCCACTAAAATTCTGAACACACTTAAGGGGATAAAGATCCCTGACTTCCAGAGAAGGGGCCTCAAGAAGTTGATTTAGATCTTCTTCTCCAGCATCGGGGTAGATTTTGCACAGTACAGTTCTTGTTTGCTTTAAATTGACTTTTGGGGGAAAAAAGAACAAGGGATAGATTCAAGTCTGGTCCTAATTAGCTGGAAACAATCAGAGCATATCAACCGGCAGGGGCTCCCTGCTTGGGTGACACTGTCCATGCTGAAGCTAAGGACCAGTTACGTCACCTTGCCTGCTGCTGACTGGCCTCCACCTCTTCACTGTGAAGAGTAAAACACGACCTCTAGAAGCAGTTCTGGTGAGACCTTGTCACGTGGCAACCCTGAGCTCACTTCCTGCATCACCTGGTTGTCGTGGCAACAGCAGCACACTACCCTTCCTTCTTCCACTGGGTCCCCAGGCCCAGGTAATTCTGGCTGCCTCCTCCTTCAGTGCTGCCCAGGGGAGGGGACCTGGTCACTGTGCCTTGAGTGACTGGCCCTGTTTTCCTTAGTTCTTTGATTTCAGAAATGGATTTCCATAGTACCTTTACCAGCTGTCCAGGGTCCAAGTGGAGAAAAATCAAGAAGACCTTTTGACAAGGTCAAGTGGAATAATGACATTTGAATAGCTGCTGCTCCCTGGGCCCGTCCCAGCTGGCTCTGGCCAATATCTCTGCTTTGGAAAAGCACCGTGATCTGCCTTCATTCTCTAGACTAGGGTTTCTCAGGACATCTGGGGCCAGGAACTCCTCCTTTGGGGGATGGGGGTCCATGGGGAAGCAGTTGGTGTACTGTAAGATGTATAGCAGCCCCCTCACCCTCACCCCATGAAAGATACTTCCAGGTATTGCCAAGGTCCCCTGGGAGGTGAAACATCTGAAATCAGACCACTGCTCTGGGCCAACTGAAAATGCATTAGTTTTCTCCACCTCAGTTTCCATCCCAGTGGTGACATTATGGGGCCAACAGAACACAAGCCCGCACCTGATGATTTTTACCCAGCTCCTACACGGTAATTCTACAAACCTTAGAAAGAGAAAGAACTTCTTATCTTTTAGTTCAATAAAACTCAGGAGGGTGCTATGGGCTGGAAGGTAAGAGGGTGGCTCAGCTGCTCTGAATGGCCCTTGGCCATATGGAGTCACAGGACACTGACGCCACCCCATCTGCTTGCTTGGCACTGAAACCTCCCCTTGCTTCCTCAGACTCTGCTTCTCTGCGCTGCCAGAGCCCCTGAAGAGCTGCTCTCAGCCAGCAGTGGTTTGAGAGACTCCCTGATTGTAAGCCATGGGTGTGTTTTACCACCTCCTTAATCTGGAATCCCTCGCTGTGTTTCAGACCACCTAGACTATTCTTGCATAAGTAATTTTACTTTGTTACAGGCACCCTGAGTTTTCTCTTCCTCTTGCACTCTGACTTTTCATTCTTTCAATTTTCCACAACAGCTGCACCTTGCCTTTTAAAGGAGGCATTTCTGTTTTGTAACTTTCCAAAATACCCATCGGTTTTATCCCTCATGTGTACCTGAGCAGGTTTTGTCTTTTCTGGAATCATCATGGTGATCATTTGACAGATGGATTGCTACATGCAGAGAAATGGAAATCATCATTCTTTGTTTCTGAGATGTTGACAACGTTGACATGAAGTTTTTCCGAGGCAATTTCTCTTTCATGCCCATCAGTGGTAATTTCCAGGTTTGGTTTGGTTAATAAGATACGTTGACTATAAAGCTGTTGCATAAATTCCACTGTTTCAGCAGAAGATGTTTACTCCTCTCAGGAAAAGGCTCTACTATTTCCTTAAGCGTCCAACTGTCAGAGGACAAAAATAAGCCAACAGGTGGTTCACAGCCATTCTCCAGACAGACCAAAAGTATTTGTAAAAAGACTGTCCTAATTAACAATTAATGATTAGACTAATTACTTGTTTAAGAAAATCCCCCCAGAGATGTAAGAAGCACAGACTCTAGCAAATAATCTTCTATTTTATAAGCCACTGATACGTGTTTACTGGGAATTCTTTGCATATGGTTATCTTGTGACTACGCTCCAAGCATCCCGTGCTGGCGTGAGAAACATGCTAGTCACACATGCCCATGTGAGAGGTAGAATGAGCAGAGGCTTCTGCTAAGACTTTGCACAAGCTTCTGACTCATTAAATCTCTAGGATGTTAATTTTACAATTTCTACAAGTGATGTTTAAAATTATACTTCTTTTGTACTTAACAGTTGCTGAAAAGTGCTTAAAGACTTCTAGGTGCTTCCTAGTTTGACCCATGGATGATTGTTTGACAGAATCTGCTCCCACACTCTTCCATCTGTGTCCTTAGCCATGGGCAGTTAGGCGAGGCTTCCCAAGACCGTTAATTACTACAGCAACGCTGTCTTGAAAATATGTTGCAATTTTGTTTATGATTAAATATGAAGACTTTTTTTTTTAATGCCACAGTCCAGTGACTCAAGAGACTCTCCAGGGGAAAAGAAGACAAGTTCCTCTTGAAGACAAGCTTTCTGGATCTAGTCCCTAAACATTGAAGTGCTAAAAAGAGGGGCATCCTACATGGTAAATTCCACAGGACAAGCTACATAAGTTAATTAAAGCAATGTCTGAGAAAAAAGCTTGTTATTTTCCCCCTTTGTATTTAAAAAGGGATGCCAGAGGCCCAAAGAGCCAGGGTTTGCCACCGGATAAGACAATAGAGAGCTACTTGGCACTCAAGGTATTCCAGGAGGTGCATAATGACAGACAGTTATGCTCCAAGACACAGGGACCAGCAGGTTTTCTATAACTGTTTGTTGCATTTTTAAAGATAGTGAAAATTTGGGTGTTAACAATTATGACACTGAACCTATAGCCATTTGGAGCCTATTAGTTACGCTTGTTCAAGTAGGTGAAATTGAATTTTCCCAATATCAAAAACACTTGCTTTGACAAAAGTGGAAAACTAATCCTTTGGTCACAGCCCAGCAGCAGATGGAGCCTAGCTTAGAAAGTCCTGCTAGAAAGCCAATGACGTGGTGGCCTATGGTTGGTGGATGAGAGCACGGGAAAGGGGAGCTGCCCGCACCACTGTGCCACCTCTCTGGTCAGCACGGGCTGGGAAGAAGCAAGAAGGTTCTGGAATCACCAGCCCTACCCACAAGAGCTCAGCACCTCCCGTCTTAAGCTGCTAAAACGAAGGGAGAGAAAGTGGTGTTTTCTCAATTATTCAGAGACAAAGAGCTTTGGAGAGGGGCTACAGGTGGACCCAGGGAGCCTCCTGAGTAATGGACAACTTCATAAAATTTGAAAGGACAAGTAAATAACATTTTCTCTATTGCTTTGGAGAGCCCAGTCCAGAGGCAAAGCTCCGCCAGGAGAAATGGTGTCAGAGTTGGGAAGGCAAATAAAAATCTCTGCAAGACCAGGAGCCAGGAATAGTGCCTTCCCTCCCTGGGAATTGCCATCACCAAGAGATGCAGCAATCTCCCTCCAAGCCGCTTGGGTTCACACGTCCATCTCCAAACCTTGCAACCGAGGAACTGGGCCAAATATTTGAGAGATCATGCCCCAGAGACTCATCTGGAAAATGAGGCTAATGCAATAGTTACTGCCTACATTTGCCAACTGTGTTTATAATTCTATACAAGGACATGATTTTTTTTTTAATGTCACTGTCCAGTGATTCAAAAGACTAGGTGATCAATAAGTTAAGACAAATAGAATCCTAGAAAGAGGCCCATGGTCAGCCATGGGAAAGTCCCAGATTTCTCACTCCTGGTCCCATAGCACTCCCAAAGGTGACAGAATCACCCCAGAAAAAGGCAGGAAGCCCATCGCAGAAGACTTGGGGAGGCCTGATAGATGAGCCCATCTCTTCTGTTTTTGTAATCTGAGCAGCTGCTGAGCTGGGAGATGAACAGAGGGATATTAGCAGCAAACTCCATCTTCTCAGATAATGCCAACCCAATGTGGAGTCAGAAGACATTATTCAACATAAACGCTTCCCATCTAATCTGCTGAGCAGCTGCACCACGGAGAAGGGATTCTGCCCTGGTCCCTACTTGTGTCTGCCTTGAAATTCACCCCCAAGGCAGCCAGCCATCCTCCCCTCATGGTGCCCCCTTGCTGGGGATTCATCTCCTCAAGACACTTGATTTCTTGAGCAAATAATGGTTCCCAAAACTCAGGAGAGAAAACACTTCACTTCTGCCATGTTAGCGGACTTCTCTCTTTTACTCCTGAAGTGTTTACAGGCACCTCTCTTTTATAGACTCTCTGATAGCACTAGTTGTGGAAATGGTGTCATCAAAGTGAATCACAGTTCTGCAAACGGCTTCATGGCAAGTCTGGAAACCACAAATCTCAAGTCCCGCTTCCCAATGGGAGTGACACTCCTGGCTGACTGTTCCCTGCAGCTCGGCTGCATCTTTCCCTGTGCCAGGCTCCTTTGGTTTCAGGCACAGTCACTACGTTCCCTAAGCCCTTCCACTGGCAGGAAACACAATGACTGCATGGGTCTCCTCTCTCAGGCTCTGTCCACCTCCCTCTGCATTGACATCCATCCTGACCCACTTCCTTCCAGGCCGGGAATAGGAACTTTTGCATAAACTCTTGGGAGCAAATGCAGGGATGGGTGCAGACCAGCAAATCCATGCCTAGGGTTGAAGGTGTATTGGAAAAGAACATTTCTGACACTGGTGAGGGCATTATTAGTGACGCATTTCCCTGGTGCCTGGAGCAGAGGAGGAGGCCGTAGTTATTCACTGGTTATTCCTAGGGATGTAGGTTTGCTCTTAGAAATAGATGACGATATTTATTGCTGGATGGATGAGAGAAAGGATGCAGTAAAAGAAAAAGGAAAATAAAAATAAAGATGGTGTGAGCTAGAGCACAGGAATGGCAGCCACAAGGAAATAGGACTGTAACACATCAAAAAAAAAAGGGGGGGGGCATTCATTTCTTTTCTAAAAGCTGTGAAAGAGGCTGTTGGCCCTGGAGACAGCACTCTGGTGGAGCATGGAGACAGTTCCCCCATTCAAAATGCAGCTGCAGGCAGATTATGGATAATTCCATATGGATAATATTATGGATGATTTCTAAGCTTATCATCACCAGGGGATGTTCCAAAAAATGATTCGTGTTCAAGGTTCCACCTCTGACTAATTAATTCACACTCACTAGGGATGCATCTAATTTAATTATAATAAAATTTCTCAAACAAAAGTGCTTTCTGGTGGCTGCGATTCAGAAGGCTGGTCTAGTTGGTGCAACCTAAGATTCAGAAACAAAGGACATGTTTGGGTTTTTGCGTCCATCACCGAGTCCTGGAAGGCCTGGCTGAGGGGGGCCAGAGACTGTACCCCCTGAAACTGCAATTTCTATGTCTTCTTGAAGAAGAGATCACGAGGACTGTCCCTTGCCCACTTCACACCTGTCACCTGGAGGGAATAAGTCACAGTGTGTGAAGTCTCTTGGTGAATTGCAAATGGAAGGAGAGCACTGCAGTCATTGGCATGGGGGGAGGGGTGGAGACAAGTCTTAGTCACACAGGAGTCAGCCCTGTCATGCTCTAGTGGCCCGGTGGACAGAGGAGAGGGAAGAGAATGTCCACAGGGAGGGCCATTCCCCTCAGGGAAGCTCTGGTTTGATTGTGCAGTTGCTCTTGGCTCCTGGATCGCGGGCTCTAGTGAGCAGCAGTCACCTCCCCTGAAGCCAGGCACATGCTCAGCAGGCCGCTCTGTGTCCTGCCCGGAGCCCCTCTGCATGTCTTCCTTCCGACTCCATCACTTTCCCCCATCTCCTTCTGTTTGTGGTCTTCTGAGTTGGCCTAAACACCCCCTGGAGTGTTCCTCTTTCTGGGGGACAAGTTTTCCTTAAATTAAGGCAGGACTGGCCAGGGCCTCTTGTCCAGTGTTACAGAATCACAGAATCCATGGACTCGAGAATCTTCTCAGGGTTGTCCCTACCTTCTGTTCCACTGAGTTGTGTTTTAGCTCTAGAGAAATAGTTGCCTCTGACCTGATCTTTCAGTTCTTCAAGGTCACAAATCACATCACATTCCATCTTAAAATTCTCCCCTGGAAATGACTGGAAGCTGTCCCCGGCGTCCGGCCTCTTCCTTCGGCCTGGAGAGGCAGCCTCCTCCCACCCCAGGAGGATTGCCACCCTCCCCCTCAGCCCATAGGAAGCTCTGTCCTCCTCTTCTGGACACTAACTGTACAGGTGTCCCCTCCACATGTGCCTGACCAACAGCCCCCCACAAACCCTTGTCTGCTGACTGGCTGATCTGATGATGGCAGTAGCTCCTGATTCACACCTGAGATAAAAAGGCCATGGCCACTTGGTGTCTTACAAGCTAGATCCCATCTTTGCTATGCGTCACACTGAGAACATTGATTGACCACACACTGTGAGCCAGCTAAAGTGCTCAGCTCATCTGACATTTACCCAGGGTGTAATTAAGTAGGTACCATCAATATCCTGCCTGTACAGAAGAGGAATACAAGGCACAGAGAGGTGGGGTGGCTCCCCAGAGGCCACACAGTGCTCTGCAGAGGAGGGATCCAAGTCCAGGCTGTCTTTTCCACTTTGTTACCTCCCTTTCCATGGCTTTGCTGTCTTGATCCCCTCGATGTCCCTGAAGTGCATATCATCCTCTCACCACATAAGAAACAGACTCAAGTGGTAAATGGGGTGAACCAACTGGTATGTGGGACTTTCAAACCCACCTGCTTTATGTCACAAGACTCTGAAAGGACTCACAGCCACTCACACATTCACAGGGCACCTGGTCAAGCACAGGGTCAGCATCCAGGGTCCCCTACTTGAGGGACAATAAGTGCTGACATGAGGACCCAGGGTTAAATAGCACCCACAGTGTTGGTCACTCCTGTTTCTATTTTCCTTCCATCCACCTGGTTTTCAGGACCACTCTTGGGTTCCAGGGTCCTTGGGTGCCTACCTGGCCCTTGGTCCTTAGGGGACCTGTAGCCATTGGGGCTATAGTATACAGAGGGAGTCTAATTGGGGATGGGCTTCTTTGTTTCAGTTTTATGTTAGCTTCTTGCTCATTCATGGAAAAAAAATCAGAGTGGTGTCAATTGGTGGTTATCAGAATATTTCCTTTGAATAAATTTACTAAAATTAAAGAAGTCACAAAGTATTTCAGAACACAGGTGAATCTGCATATGGCAACATCCCACAAGTGAGTTCAAGAACATTTGGAGATGTGGTGTGGATGGGTGTAAGACAGGGCGAGTGTCACTGATCTTTGAATCTTTGGTGTGGCCTACTCCACAGATGATGGCAAGTGTCAGCCCTTTATCATGCCACCAAGTCCAGGACAAACACTGCCTGGTGTCTGAGAGGTGCTCAAAACTGAATCCAATTTATTAATTAATTAACCTGCATTGCTTGTGTACTGAGATCTCAAAGGAAAGTAGCAGGTCCCACCAGCACTTGAAGCAGGCTAAGAAGCTGCCACCATGTAGCAGCTGAAGTGCCTGGAAGCCCAACCCCCATGTCTCCAAGAACAGGGCACAGCACAGCTCCATGAGAGTCTCCATCATGTCGGTGCCACATGGTGGAGTGGACGTGGCCATTGGCGCTTATCTTTACAGAGCTGCTGCAAGCTGCCAAGCAGGGGACCTTGGAAAGGGTGAATTGTTGAACACACATCCAGCACATTCTGCTTGGAGCATGGAAATCAGAATCACATTGTGTTGACACAAGAATATCAACACTCGAGGAGCCAGCCCTGACACACCCGACCCCTAGACACTGTGGCCTTGGTGAGAACAAAGACTTCCTGTGTACACTGGGAATGAAACCAGAAAAGTTGAGAAGAGGGCACAGGCTGCCACATTTTATATAATAGCTAGGGTTGGAATATAAGATCATATATACTCCTGTTTATTTATTTTATTATTTTTGAGTGCTGGGATTGAACCCTGGGATACTTAATCACTAAGCCACATCACCATTTTTTTTATATTTTTTATTTTGAGACAAGGTCCCACTATGTTGCTTATGGCCTTGCTAAATTGTGGAGCCTGGCTTGGAAGTTGTAATCCTCCTGCCTCTACCTCCCAAGCTGCAGGCATTACAGGTCTGCTCCACTGGGCCTAGCTCTCCCATTTATTTTTATTTGCAAAAGGACCGTTTGGAAATCGATGCATTTATTTTATTTTGAATTTGATAATTTAAGTCCAGCCCTTAAAATCTTTGAGAATTTTTCTAATCCCTTCCTTTCCTCCTCCAGGCCACAGATCCTGTTCTTAAACATTGCAGTGTCAGGACACACTGCAGAGAATTACTGCAGAGAGAATTTACTCTCCTGGCCTCATTAGGATCAAAGGAAATGAAGACGACTCTTTTCTAGTGAGATGGAGCCTGTTTACCTAAGCGCTCTGCTGAAGGTTTCTCTTCAAAGAGAAAATGCGTCTCTGGTTCAAGTAACAGGCATATTTTCTTGAGGCTCTCTGAAGCACTTTGCCTGAGGCGGAGCTGCTGGGCAATTCTGAGTGCTCTGGAGACTCTACCTGGCACCTCCCTTTCCTTCCTCTCCTCCCCAGCCCTGCAGTTTGCAGGTGATTCTCACACCTGGCCACTAGGAACATGCTGTACTTTCTTTTGGTTTTTGGTTTCCTATCCCTCTAGGAAGAAAGTACAGCTAAAAACATTCTAGTGGTCTCTGCACACATGGAAGGCTTTGCAGCCATGTGCTCCAGGGGGTTTGTGGCCCTTCGAGATGTTCTAAGTCATAGCTTGAAGTTTGGCTCAGCTTATCTGTCCCAGAAGCTCATTGGACCAGAAGAGGTCCTGGAGCACTGGTCGCATCCCCATGGCCCAACACAGCAGCACAGTTTTCCAATAACGACCATCTCGTCTTAGAATCATGGATAAGGAAGGGAATGGTGGAAAAGACCAGCTCTCTACAAGAGTCACGACCTGTCCTGCAGAATGGCCGGGAGGGGCTGAGCTCTAAGTGGCAATAGGAATGCAAAGATCTTCGGAGGCCCAACCCATACCCAAGATTTCTGTCTGCAGGGGAGTCTGCGCAGGCAACAGTGACCCCCACATTGGAGGAGAAATGCTGGTGGTGAAGTTCACTGTCATGCCCACTTTGCTCATCACAAAGGTGGATTCCCAAACCTCTGAGGAGGAGGCAGAACCTTGAGATATATCCAAGAAAATCCACAAGTGCACATAGATAAACTTCAGCCTATTTCTTGTCTTTTCCTTAACATACCTGCTCAGATAGCCATGATCAGAAACTTATGTGCATCACATCTTATTCATATCATATTTAAAGTTGCATAAACGTTGACCCTATAATTCTAAAAACTTGCTTTATTCCAAACATAAAGACAAATCTTAAAAATATGTAGAACTCTCAGAACTCTCAGGCTTTGGGAGGAATTCACATCCTGATAGGCAAAGTGCTAAGAGATGCACAAAAACATAGGTGTAACTATAGCTATCGCCTCAAATTGTGATTTTGCAAAGCAGAAGGGAGACTATGTTGCTCTCATTGTGATCTTCTGCTTCTTCTCGGGGAAGGGCTAAGAGGCAAAGTTGAACAGGTTCAGACTGGACAACAGAAACCCTCTTTCTGAAGTCATATCACTTCATGTGCAGGAGACACAAGACCAACATCAGCTAGGTGTACAGTCCCCAGACTGCAGGTGCCCACATCCTCATGAACAGAGAAGAAACCAGGACCAGATCAGCTGGTGGCTGAATCGAGGACACACAACACCTTCAGTGGCCTGGGCTGCCAATGGGGATCCCCACCTTAGGGAATACACCACACAGCTCATTTTGCAAGCACAAACCCCTGGATGCGCGCTCTCACTCACCACGATTCATACGTGGATAATAGTCTTCCCTGTCACCTGATGGGAAAGGCCAACACTCACGACCTCGCACCATCTCCAATCTAGCTGGTGACTTACATGCCAGACACCAGCGATGCATACCCAGTCCCTCCCTGTCACTGGTCCCCCACACCCAGTCCCCTCCAGTCCTCTTGATTTTACTCTAGGTACCTCTTTCTATCTTCAGTTGTACCAGGCACAGCTCCAGCCACTGCACCAGATCCCACTAAATTGATCAGAAAATTTATGTAGGATATTGACATTGACAGCTAACTCCTCACAAAAATGATGCTCAAGTCACAAAGATGTGCTCCCTAGGGGAACACACGCACATTTGGTGGGTATTGAGACATCCCACTTTTTGCTAAATAAAAATGCTTAATCTCTTGATAACCAAAGGGATGCACTTTGGATGCTATTGACATGCTATTTATCAAATTGATGATAAAATTGTTTTTTAATAAAAGAGAGATTAGAGACAGTGGGGAAAAAACTGGATGAACAGGCAAAAAATAATCTGGAGGAAAATTTAGCAGCTTATTTCAAAAGCCTGATAGAAAACTTATCCTTTAGCCTAATTCCACACATAAAAATCAATCCTAAAATTTCCTTTGGAAATGAATATCTAGGTACAATAAATAGGGGCCACAGGGCAACTTCCACAGTGCCAATAATGTACTCAGTCAAGCCAAGGGGTGTGCCCACAGGCATATCAAAATTGTGATAATTTATCAAGTTATGTCCTTAAAATTCTAGCAGTTTCAAAAAGAATGTAATAAAAACACATTGACAGAGACACAAAGAGTGCCGCCTAAGGAAACAGAAATGAATTTGTGCAAAATGGAGCGACAGGGATATTTATCAAGGCATTGTTTTCAGTGAGAAAAAATAAACTGGAAACAATCTAAATGTGGAGCAAGTTGAGAGGTGATACAAGCAACTAAATAAAATTTTAAAATAGGCTCACCATAAATAATCTAAGTCGCAGAAATACATTTTTTATTAAAATATGTTTTTATTGTTGATGGACATTTATTTTATTTGTATGTGGTGCTGAGAATCAAACCCAGTGCCTCACACATGCTAGGCAAGTGCTTTTGCACTAAGCTACAACCCCAGCCCCAGAAATATATTCTTGATGTTTCTCTTGAGGTAGGGTCCCAGGTTAGGTTTATTATAAGTGTAGAATGCTTTATTTATTATCATCTTAATGATAATAAATAATCAGAGTTTTCTCCTCTGGAACTCTGCCTGACCCTCCAGGAAGCCAAGCACTCTGTGATCCCAGAAGTATTTTGCAGGGTAGCCTTTTTCCACTTTGATGCTTCCCTGGTTTACTGTTCTACTCCCCTAAGAGAGTTTTGCAAGTAGAGCTTTATCTACAACATACTCCAGCAGACCCTAGAAGAAGGCAGGTGCTTGGTACCCTGTAGAATGCACAGCTAAATGGAGAACCCAAGTCATTGGGTCCACTCTGTTCACAGCCTCCCCCAACGCGGATGACTTCTCCGACCGACCTTACCTTGGGGATCCTTGAGGCTTGGGGGATCCCAAAAGCAAGTCTGCTGTGTCCTGAGCTCAGTGCAGACTCCAGGTCCAGCCCACTCCGGTCAGGTGCTGGGAAGGCCACCCGAGAGTGGTCCAATGTGACAGAGGTGATTATCCTGTCCTGGCTTCCTAGCCCAGGCTCTCCAAAAATGCAGAGCATCTTGTCACTCAGTAATAATAAGGAGGGCAGAAGGAAACTTAAGGAGCCTGGGAGGATTCATGGCACAGACTGCAATGACGGTCTCATGACCGCCATGCTCACCAGGTGGAACGCATTACACAGGTGCGGCTCTTTGTATGTTAATGGTATCTCAATAAAATGGTTTTTAATGAATGGAAGCAATTCCTTGGCGATTCAGTGTCTCTGAATATTACCAGAGATTACTGTTAAGGTTTGGATCCAGAATGTCCCCCCAAATTCTCATGTGATGGAAGTATGACCCTTGCAACACAGCAAGGTTCCAAGGCGGGGCTTTTAGGCAATGAGTGCCTCCTAAGTGCTCTGACCTTGTCCGTGAATTAATCCAGAATGAATTGATCCATTGATAGCTGATGGACTCCTGGAGGTGGGACCTAGTTAGAGGAGGTAGGTCACTGAGCTGTTCTGGAGGCTCCATGTCTCTCTCATTCTCTGCTTCCCAGCTGCATTGAGATGACAGCCTTCCTCTGCCAAGTCCCACTGCCAAGTCCCTCTGCCAAGTCCCTCTGCCACGCCCCTCTCTCACGCCCCAGACCACACCCATATGCCACGCCCACCCACCAGGCCCTTTGGCCACACCCCTGTCGCTCTGCCACACCCATGGCCACGCCCACCTGTCAAGCCCTTTGGTCACACCCTGACCACACCCCTGTTGCTCTGCCAGGCCCCAGCACACCCATCTGCCACGCCCCTGCCTCCATGGTCTGCCTCACCCAGGCCCAGAGCAGCGGAGCCAGCTGGCCATGGACTGAGACCTCTGAAACCATGAGCCAAAATAAGTCCGTGCCCCTCCAAGCTGTCCTCGTCGGGTGTTTCAGGCATGGTGACATAAAGCCGGCTACCACAGCCACCCAAGGGAGAACTCAATCCCCTCTCGAGGAAGAAGGGCTCCAAGGTGGAGGACGGGATCCAGCCCCGCAGCCCCGCGGCGACCACATAGAGCCTCGTCTGGTCATTAAACAGCTGTCCAGTGGGCGCCGTGGGCCACTGGGGCTCCCCATCCCTCTCTTTGACGGCTGTTATTTACAAAGGGAGAAGACAAATGTCCAAACCCCTAAATCACACGGAGCTGAAAAGGTCACCCTAACAGGGCCCCTGGCTGCCTTTCACAGCGCGGGTGAAGGATTTAAAACCTCATTACTGTGCCCAGGATCGTAAAGGGGAAAACAGTAGTAGGAATCACGGTAAGATCGGAAAAGAGAAGCGCCTGCAACGCCTCCTTACATGAAAAGTCTCTGATGCTGGCCGGGTCCTCTGTAGAGGGACAGCGGATACCGAGCCCAGGAGCCCCCTCCAGAGCCCTGACCCAAGCGGGTGCTGGAAACAAGAGCCAACCGAGGCCAGGGCGGGAAGAGAGACAGTGCTCGCCTCCGGGTGGAAAAGTAGGTGGGTGCTCATGCAAACGCTGAAATTCAATGTGCCTTGCAGGTTCTGCACCATTGCCCCTCAATTTCTGCTGGTTTTCCCTTCTGCAGCCCCAAGTGACACTCTCAGCTTGCTCTGTTCCAAGAGGGCTCTGAATCTTGTTCTCCACCACGTGTCCCTGTCTGCTTGAGCCCCTGAATTCCCAGTTCAAGACACTTGAGTCTGAGCTCATCACGAGGATTGGAACCAGCGCCAGAACTCTTCCGACTCCAACCATGTATAAGGACATGGAAAACCTTGTTGTAAGATGTCATGTTGAACATCTTTGGCCTTGAGAAAGACTGGAGTAGAATCCAGACTCAAAATTCTTGTTCTGCACGGCCCAAGGAGTCACCCTCCCAGGAGGAACCTTAAGCATCCCTTAATTCAAAATGTTCCCATATGGAAAAACCTAAATTTTCATAAGAAAAAAAATTATCATAATTTTATCCAATATATCCATAACACAATCTAGTCTACGTGATGCCATTTTTATGTGATTTTTTTTTTCCGTAACGACTTTCTAGGAATATTTCATGAACTACTATCAGGATCAAGGAGCAGGAACCAAAGTTTTAAAATTAAATGTATGAAATTCTGCAGGTGGAGGCAGGTAACGTGGATGACTGAAGTAGCTATTTCATATACACGAACATCACTCCATGTCCACAGTCCATCCAGCCACCAACCTCACCCAACAATATTTGGAGAAAATATCAAGAGTGTCTGGAACATGTTGGAGCCCCTTTCCCTGCTGTGACTCCCTGGGCGGTGCACTCTAAGGGCACGCACATAGCCCAGACACTGTGCTTGGTGTCAAGGGACCTGTAGAGAGGATCTCAGGCTTCAGAGGAAGTGAAGAGGGTCTATGCAAATGTAGTCTTTTGCATTCAGGGCTTGATCACTGAGAGCTCTGGTTCCAGATGGGTTCCCGGGACCTATCTCCAGGGACACCAAGAAGGGACTGTGACAGGAATACCATCAGCTGTGGCCAACCCCAGTGAACGTTCCCCAGCCAGACGAGCAGCCACTGGTCAGGTGGGCTTGACTGTTGTCAGTGGGAATGTCTACACAGTGTTTAGGGGTTTCAGATTTGCCAAGAAGCATATGTAGAATCTCTTAGTTTTTTTTTTTAAATGTGGGTAAATAATTAAGCATTTTAAAGGCAAACAAAGCATGTCTGAGAGCTTTATTAGGCCCCAAGAGCCAATACTTTTAACCTCCAGCCTGAGGCACCCTGATCACATGATTCCAGTCTCTCTGGAAAGACAAAAGTGGCTGTATTTTGTTTAAATGTAAAGAGCATTGTGAAACAGATATTGGCCTCATTAGCATCATGTTCTGAAACTCACTAAAACCTCTTCCAGTTCCCCCGACGGTGCTAGAAGTAGGAAATGTGGCCTCAATGACTATTTCTAAGCAGTCCAACTAGGCAGCTAGAGAGAGCCAAGAAGAAAGAGGCTTGAGCAGGAAGAAGTACTGAGATAGGTTAGTGATGTCTGCCATGGGCACATGCAGCTGGGTGGTAATGCGTGTTTCTCATCTCTGCCATCTGGAGTCCATATTCCAGTCTACATGTCAAAGTTTCTGCAGACCCTGCTCATACTTACAGCCTCATTCATGCCCACCTCCTTTTCCCCAGTAGGCCCTTTACACAAGACCCCCTTCCCTGAGTAAATCTGCAAGGAGGCACCTCTTGCACATCATGTTCTTGCATCTCCAATCTCTCCACAAGTCCCACTACCTGACCTGCCATCCTTGCTCTCATCTGGCTGGTGAACTCTCACTAAATCCAACATCCATCTCCAACATCACCTCCTCTGTGTTTTTTCCTGAATCTCAGGCCTCAATTATTTTATGTTCCTTTAGACTTTGTACCCACATTTATGGGAAAGATTTTGAAACTGTGTTGCCTCCCCTGACACCATAGGAGCTGTTCCAGGTCACAGATTATGCCTTACCCATCAGTGCCTCCCCCAGAATGTGGCCATGAGCAGACCTTGTGTTGGATGAATGAATGTCAGGTGAACAGAGCCCTTGCCTTCCACTACACAGAAATTAAATCAGCAGCATCTCTTGGGTCACATTTCCCCAAGCATCAGTTACTCCTGTGAAACTTTCACTGTTTCTGTCATGTCCACGTTTCAAAAATGACTTAAGATTTTTCTAGGAGTCACTAGAAAGAACACAGACTAGCAAGGCACTTTAAAATTGGAAACTCAGAAACTGTCTTGGTGATTTGTCTGATCTGACCGCTCCATCCTTCTAGCCCCCAGGCAGTGTTCCCTTGCTAAATCTTTCTATTCCCAGGCATGGCTGACCCTGCAGCAATCACTCAAACAACAACCCCTGCTCTCACTGGCTTCTTGTCATTCTTACATTATTTTCCAGTGCACCTTCAACTAAATTTATAAGTGTTCATACAATTTTTAAAAAGTTTGTTCTCTACCACCAGAAACTGGTCTACAAATCTTGAGGCACCTGGGCTACCCTTGAGGAACTGTAATTGAAGAGATGTTCTTCCTGAAAACTCACAATGTGTTCATTTGCAAAGCTTTGTGGCACATCCCCTGGCTGATTCGTTGGTCACTGAGAAGAGGCTGTTGACTCGAGGATTTCTGTCTTCCAGATGATCAAACAGAGCCCCAGGAACACAGCAGTGCATCATGAAGGCCCTCAGATGGATGTCCTGGCACACATTGCTGTGTCCTAAATCCCTGTCACCGACACTCCACCCCTGCAGGTCTACTTCAACCAGTCCACAACCTGTAGAAGGCTCCCTGTGTCCTTTACAATGGAATTAGATATTGATTCTCCTCTTTCTGACAGAGAAGTGTAAGAGAAAATCAGAACAATCATTTTCAACAGATGGATGCTATACCCAGTGCTCCCTGACACTAACATTGCTGCCACAGAGGAACCAGTTGCCCAACTAAATGCCAGGCAGCAGGTGGGCTGGACACTTAAAGATCAGAATAGGCCTAACAGCACACAAGGGCAGTGTGTGCCTGGGAAGCCAGGGGCTGGTCCTCAGCCTGGACTTCACACACACAGATTCCAAGGGTCACCATGGACCACTTCCTTTACCCAGCAGAATGCATGTCACAGTTCCAAAAGGCCCCCAAGGAAACACAGCCAGGAAGGGCAGACATTCTGCAACTTCATAGACTTCCTCAGTGCCAACTCTGAGTTCACCCCTCAATCCCCAGACTGCTGCCAGGCCCTGAGACCTCAGTGGCCTTGCTCATTTATTTTTCCTTATCTCTATATAAGGAGTGTAATTAAGACAATATGGAAATGCCATCCTCCACACAAGTTGTCACATTTTCTCCCGTATAATTATGTCGGAGATTCACAATCCTTGGCCACTCAGGCACTATATACAAGGTGGGGACCAAATCCACATACCAGGGTTAATCTTAGTTAATGCTTTTAGGAAGCTCTTTTAAATTAGCTTTACTCTTTTCTATTTGACAAAATATTAATGAAGTCTATGAATGTGCACATTTTATATGATTGCTTTATAGTTTCTACATATAGATATATACGTAATAGTTGATATATAGACTATATATTAAATTTATATAGATATATACACAGACATATCTGAATATATATAAACTATAGAGCAATTATAAAATATGTGAGTATAAATAAAATATATGAAATATATCCATATAAGATATATGAATATATATAGCTGCAACAGGGGATTGGAGTCATATATATGACTTACAATTAAGAAAGATTTACAATTAAGAAAGCTTATCTTGGAGCCTTCTAAATTAAATCTCACCTCACTTGAGAGAACATTGAATTATTTAATTGAACTATGAGAGAGATATTTGACACTTGTGTTATTCATTTCCTCTCATCTTCAAATTCACCCTTTATCACCTGCATTGAAAAAATGGATATGGGCTCCTTTCAATGATTTTCCAATACTGAACTTCGTCAGTAGAGGGCACTAGAGAGCCAGGCATTCCACTCCCTGGTTCAGTTTCCTACCTGCGGACTCTGGGCCTCTGAGCTCAGCTCCTGAGCAGCCTGCAGCTTCTCCAGCACCCAACCCCCTGCAGGGTAGACAACTTTTGCAGCCCCAGTCTTGCAGGGCGCATGGTGGCCAGTAACACCTGGCAGCTGCAGCTTCTCCCACTAAACTCTATGGGGTCATTTGCAGTAGACTGCCCCTGATGGGACCTTCCCCAAGAGCAGGTTTCTGTGGCCCTAGAGAGGGTAGATGATTTCCAGCAATCTTCCCATGGTGGATTCTGGGTCACAGTACTACGGTGACTTCTCTGTTATCTACTGAGTTACAGCCACTTTCTCTCAAGCAAGGATGCAGGGTCCAAGCTCAGGGCACTCTGTCTTCACCCTGGAGACCCTGGCTGCTCCTTGTATCTGCTGATCTGATATTCTATGATGCTCTCCTTAGTAACTAAGAGCTCATGACTCCAATCCCCTGTTGCAGCTAATAATCTTGCTGAAATTTCCCTGTTTAAATCCCTGTGATTGTGCTCTTCTGATGGGACCCTGGCTTACCAAGGAGAAACAATTATCTGTAAGCCTGGCTGTGGAGGGATGCATAGGTGGGGCCATGTGCCTTCAGCCAGAGATGCCCACAGTGTCCATCTGAGGGCTCAGAAGGCTCCCTGATGTTCCCACAGGAGTCTGCCCGTCTCGTACACACTCTGGGTATCTGCAAACCAACTCCAGATTCAGGGTAGTAATCAAGTGGCTCCAATCAGTCAGCACATCCCTCCTCCTAACCACATGATCAGTCCAGAGACAACCAGGAGGTGAAACATACGGTGCCGAGACTCATGAGGACTGAGCTGATCTGAACCTCTGGATGCTGAGGAGCCGTTTAGGACACGCCCGAAGGTGAGGAGCAGCAGGCCCCTCTCTGCAAGGAAACAAGCAAGAGGTTAAATCTCAGGGTGCTCCAGCACATCACTCTCTGTGACTCTGTGGAAAGGTGGTCAGCACAGGTGGGTGATCACCTCACTGCCTGGAGGCCCTGGGCAAAAAGCTTCTGAGTCTTGTGGAACAGGGGTGGGGGTGAGTGGAGCTCCGAGCACTGATGGAAAAAGAGTGTCTCCTGCACCCCCCACCCCCAAGAGGCCATGGGAGAGAGCTGCCTGATGAGAAGGCTTCTGCCTGGGAGGAGGGTGGATGTGCTCGGTCACAACAGAAGTACCAAGTCAAGAGGGCAGTCCTATACAAGCCTGCAATGGCCTGGCCATAACCACAGCTACCATGGGAAGACAGCTGTTCCCCATGGGTCCAGCAGGGAGAGCTCTGAAGTTGCCTGTGGTCAGGCCAGAAAGCAAGCATGTGAGCTCTTGTCCAGACTCCAGAGATGTCTCCGAGGGCATCAGGAAAGGGAGCTCCCTCTGCATCCTCCCATGGGGGAGGACCATGAGATGTCCCTGTGACCTGTCCTGAGGCCTGCAGCAAACTGAATAAGTCCAAGGGAAGAAAAGAGCCACTTCTGCAGGGAAAGTGCCTAATAGGAAGATTTAGTCCTGATGGAACCCACCTCTTGCACTAGTTGGAGAATCTTCAGTGAACTCATTTAATAATTACATCTATTGTTTAAGCCATTTGACTGAAGCATTTTAATAACTTGCATCTGAAATTCATGTGTGCAATACCAACTCATTCTTTTGTAAAATAAACATGGAGCCAAAATAAAATAAAGACCAAAACACACATAGAAGCACGTCTGTCTTAATTGATGCAGGTGCTGTAATAAAATACTGTTAAATGAGTGGCTTATAAACAACAAAAATCCCTCACTCTCCTAGAAGCCGGGAAGTTGGAGATGAAGGTGCAGACAGATGGAGCATCTGGTGAGGCTGCTTCCTGGGTCCTACGTGCCATGGTCATGCTGGTCACACGGTAAAAGGAAGTTCTCCGGGGCCTTTTTGTAAGGGTACTAATGCATTTATGAAGGTTTCACCCTCATGAGCTAAGTCACCTCTGAAATTCCCCACCTCAAGACCATGGCCTTGATGGTTAGGTTTCAATATAAGGATACCAGAGAACAAAACATTAAGACCACAACATGTGTGCACACACAGAGACACACCAATTAAGAAGAAAAAAACCACACCTTACCAATAACAACAAAGTCTACAAAATAATCTATGGAACTGGTCAGCATCTTTTATCTTCAAAGACATGAGGTTGTCTTCTATTTGGTAAAAAAAGTCCACAACAACTTTACAAGACTACAGGGAATTCTTTGCAAACCTATTGATCATGAAGCTGTTTATAAATACTTAATCTATATGCCATAGGAAAGAGCAGAAGGCACCAGATTGGATTGTTTCTGGCCATGAGCAACTTCTACCCAAGTCCAGCATTAGCACTATCATTAGAGATGCTAGAACATTCCTCCCAAAGTTCTAACATTAAAGTCCTCCTGACCTCTAACACGGACCTTCAACTGGTCTTTAATGCCCTGTATCCCTGACTCGTCTCTAGGGAAAATGCTTCTCCCTGCTCCAATCATGTGGCTTTTTGGGGGGCTGCCAATAACAAAAAGTTCTAGCAACTGGTAAAAGGCACCTGGGCAGGTGTTCAACTCAAGAGCAGAGTTGTTGGTGATGCAATTAATCCATTTGATGGGTTAATACTTTGAACAGACTACAGGGTGGTAACTGAGGCAGATGGGGGCTGGTGGGAGGAAGAGTGTCACTCAGACATGGGGCATGGCCTCAGGGGCTACATCTCTCCCTGTCCCCCTCCTGTCTGTCTCTGCTTCCTGGCTGGTGTGAGCTGGGCAGCCTCCTCTACCATGTCCTTCCACCACAGTGACCTGCCTTACCTCAGGCCCAGAGCAATGGACCTGGCTGAATGTGGATTGAGACCTCTAAAACCCTGAGCCAAAATAAGCTTTTTCTCCTCTAAGTTGTCATTGTCGCGTCTTTTGGTCACAGCAGTGCAAAACTAACTAACCCACCAAGCCTTTATGTGCACACAGCTCCAGGTACACACAGGTACCCACACACCCTCTTTCTGGATTTAAAGGGCAAAATATAATTCTTTCTTCTTTGCTGATGCTAGTTGAATTTCTAATCTGTACAACAACAAAAAAATCTCATCACCCCTTCTTTCTTTTTATTCAGAAATCAGCTACTTGCATACTTTATTTTCTGATAGACAAATTCTTGTAGTAACAATGACTTCTCTAGAATTGGTTCAGAATCTGCACATTCCCCTTTGCACACAGGGCAATGGCCCTTGGTCACTGTATCTTCCTCGGCCGCCCACTTTCTTCCCTCCCAGTGCAGGTCAGAATCTATGACATTTGAGAGGTACCATCCTCCCTGACTTACTTGTGTCCCCTGCCTTAACTCCCAAGGAAGGTCCAGGGATCTCAGAAAATAGAGCCATCTATGCATGTGCGGTCCCCTTCTGTGAGCCCTGGTCTGTCTGGCTGCATCCTGCCTAGTGGAGAATTGCCCTGGGGAATGGAAACACTCAAAACAAAACCAGTGGCTTGTCTCCTGGCTTAGTCTGGTAATCCTGATCCCCACCTTTTGGAATTTGCTTTGGCCTGGATGGATTCCTCCATGCCTGCTTATTTGGGAGGAATGTAGGTTAGGGCAAACTTGCCACTTAGTGCCTGGAAAAAACACTTGTCCCTCAAGCTCTCCATTCTCCCTGCTAAGGGAAATAAACATTGAACGGAAAACATGTTGACACCAAAGGAGTCCAAGCTTCCTGGGGGAGGTGCTGCAGGTGTCCTGACTTTGGCCACACCCACCCTGGAGTAGATGTCAATTGTACTCCCTGCAGCTGGCCACTCATCCACTGGGCTCTCATGCTTACAGCCCTTGCAGCCCCATCTTTATAGCTCAATCTTAGTGCCACAGGGCCCATTAGACCTGACTGTAGGACGTAACTCTATTAAGGATCCATGTTTTATTCAGGCTAGAAATGTGGGCCTATTGATTTAACTTAAGTAGCACATCATTTGATTAGAGACAATATTTACTTTTCTCTAATTTGCAGCAGTGTGGGTCTAAGAGGCCTTGTGCACCAGAGTGCTATAGATTGGTGCAAATCACTGATTTTTCAGTGAACTGGTGAGCAGGGCAGAACAGACTTGGCCTGGTGGATTATCTTCTGCAGCAAGGAAAAAAAACTCAAGGGTTTTGTTGTTGGGTTTGTTTTGCCTGTATGCTACTTCAACTTCAGTAAAACAGTAAAATATGGGGAAAGGCAGAGGATTGGGAACATTTAAGCAAATCAGCCTTAATAAGGAAACAGATTGCCACAGGAATCATGTGTTTCCAGATGTACCACAGGGCCCTTGCTCTTTGCTACAGGGGGTGGGAGGGTTGGTGAGATCCTCCTCTGGTCAGAGGATGCTGCCCCAGGGATGTGCCAATGTAATGGCCTCTCTGCAACCACACAAAGCCCTCTTTGCATGCATGGTGATGTGAGTCCTCCTGGGAGTTCTGAATGTGATTCCAGGTCACAGAATCCACTGAAGTTGGACCAAAAGCTGCGACAGCTCATGACAGCAAACTGAAGGCAGAGCTGCTAAGTGGTTTGCTAATCACATGTAGCATCAAAGGGGCAAAGCTCCTGACACCCTGTTGTCCATTCCTCCATCTCTTTAGGAAGAAAAGCCGTATTTAACTACAATTACGATGATCAACACTTACTAATGGCTCGCCACCGTCTAGACCCTGTCATAGGGTTTATATAGATGGCTTTCTTTTCACTACCCCATTATATAGTCAGAAACCTCCTGTACAGACCCCCATTCTGGACCAATGGGCCATCTGGCCCAGCTGGGAGATGGTAAAAGCACAGAGGAACCAGGGCTTGCAGACCTGCAGGTTTTCTAAACATTGTTATCACCAACCCTCAGGCTGTCAATAAACAGTGCAGGGAAATACACAAACCCCACAAGTGAATTTTAAGAAAGCTCAGCCAATGGATATGTAATTTGTGTTTACACATATGGACCCCAAAGAAATGAAATCAAGTCTGTGGCCTACAAATTCATTGAATGATGCAGTTCAAAGGAGGTTGGGTAACATTTGATTGACAGGGGTCTCTCCTTCTCTTGTGGTTTCACTTTCTGCAGTTCCAGTTACCCTTGATCCATTTCTGAATATTCTAAATGGAAAATTTCGGAAACACTAATTCTTAAATCTTCAATTGTGCTATATTTTGAACATAGTGATTCGTTATGTGTGTCCCATTAAGTCCTGCTGAGATGTAAATCATTCCTTCATCCACTGCATCCAAGCTGTATAAGCTACCTGCCCATTAATCCAGGGTATTAGAACTACTGCTGCAGGGTAATGGTGCTTCCTGTTCAAGTTACCATATTTTACTTAATAGTGACCCCAAAATGCAAGAATTGTGATGTCAGCAATTGAGATAATCCAAAGGGAAGCCACAAAGTCCTTCCTTTAAGTAAAAAATACATTAGTTAAGGTAATAGGAGGAAAATCAGTAGACATGAGCAAGCAGATCAGGGAGAGGGAGGAGGGAAGAGAAAGGGCCCTGGGGTATTAGGTGGATCAGTGAGGCCCTGGGGAATTAGATGGATCAGTTATGTTCTGTGCACATGCAAATATGGATAATGAGCCCACTATCATGTAAAATGCACCCACAAAAGCATAAAGAAGAGAAGAAAGAGAAATTTTATCACAGATACACATATATAGGAAATAACTTAGTACATACACCCATTCTGTACTGCCCTGAGTTCCAAGTACCCACGAGGGGTCCAGGAACACAGCCCCATGGATGTGGGAGGATGTGTGTTTATCCTTTTGGGTTTGGTAATGTCTTCATCAGGAAATTAGGAGGTTGAAGCCCTTGGTTTAATAAGAAGGGCAGCTGGCAGACTGAAGCCTCCCCAGTTGATTTTTATTAGCCTGTGCTTGGGCTCTGCTGCTTTTCTTTGAAAAGTAAAATCTCATGGGACTTGGAACACTTGGCTTTAGAAGTAGTCAATAACATAAAGACACTTTACTAGTTTATTTATCCGAGATGGGTGCTCTTTAAGGAGGTTAACACAATACTTCAAAGAGGCAGAGAACCTAAGCCGCTCACTGGAATCTGTGTTATTTTCTTATCACGGTAGCTTTGTCAGTAAGTGGTGGTGCTTTTTCAATAGCAAATTAAATCCAAACAGCAGTTTAGAAGATGTAATTAGGAAAGAAAAAAAGAAAGGGTGGGAAGAGAATAGAGCAATCATTTTCTGCTGGTGGCCTGCTCACTTGACAATAGAACTGACAGAATTTCCTCCCTGTTTGATGAGCGCACTTTATGATCCCACCATATCTCCCTCGGCTCTGATTTACATTTACTCCAGCTTCCAAAGCCAGGAAAACCTTCTGAGTGCCCACATTACCTAAGCGACAGCATCATTAAAAAGCCAGGAAATCACTAAATTCCCTGGGTATTTTTCCAAATACCAAGACTTACTCAGAAGAATTCTCCCTCATCTCTGCCTCTATTGATGCAAATGTATTTGGGCCAAAAAATACAAAATAAAAAGGATTTTAGGTTTTTCTTTTTCAGTGTTTCTTAGTGGAATCTTTAATTCTTAATATAAGCAGATTTATAGTCAGCCATTTGCAATGTGTTAGCAAAAAAAAAAAAAAAAAAA
>NW_026006848.1:104865-120365 GCF_001458135.2 Marmota marmota marmota
TGATTTTCTCTTACACTTCTCTGTCAGAAAGAGGAGAATCAATATCTAATTCCATTGTAAAGGACACATCTTCACCTCTGACAGGCAATAACTATAAAATCTCCGGTCTTACTTAAAACAAATCACATCCAATGGATGATCATGAACAGAAAAATAAAAAATAAATAAATAAATGTGTCCCTGAAATAGCCAAGCTCACTGTTCACATGGTATGTGCTCAGTGGGAAACTGGAGCACTCTATTCATTTGGCAGAGAGAGCACAGTTTCTGGGTTCAAACCCCAGCCCTGACCCCACCCTCCTGCTTTCCAGGGACAAACCACTTCCCTGGATTTTCCATTTCCCCACCTGTAAAATGGGATCAAATCAGGATTCACCTCCAGGTATTGTCACAAGACTGAAGCACAGCAGGTAGGGACTGGCACGTTGGCCCCCAAGTGCCCAATCCATGCAAGCACATCAAGCCCAAAGACCGACCTGCAGCTCACCAGGCTCAGAATGTCACACAAGGTCCCTCAGAGAGGGGTCACAGAGCCAGCTCTAAAGCTGAGGTCAACCTAACTCAAAACCTCACCCTCTTCCCTCACCTAAGGGGTCACATCCTGGGGATAAACACTCTTCCCCAGAGTATAACATTGACTCTTGAGGGCAGGGACCTGATCTGCAACTGGACCTGATTTAGACCCCAACATTCTGATGCTATAAAAGGAGGAGGTCTTCAGGAGATCTGGGGACAGGGTCAGTATGTTTATATATGGGTAGTACAGGCACACTCTGTGACCCCCAGGAGGGCGGGGTGGACTTACAACCAGCTGACAAGAAGTAGAATATGTCAGAAATTGTAGCACCCTTGAAATAGGATATAAAGTCATTACATCCCTCTCTCTCTCTCTCTCCCCCCCCCCTTTCTCTTTCTACTTCTTTAGGGAACAAACACAAGCTCCCATGTCATGCACACTCCTAAGTGGCCCTGTGGAGGCCCATTGGTGAGGAGCTGTGGCCTGCAGATGGCGTGAACTTACCTCTGGGACTGAGCCACATGAAAAGTGGATTTTTCCTGCCCCAGACAGGTTGTGACAGCGACAGCCTCCGGAGCATCTTAACTGCGCCCTCGTGAGCTATCCAAGCCAGAGCCTGCAGTCAAACCTTCCTTCAATTCCTGACTCAGGGAAACTCTCTTTTCATAAATGCTTATTTTTCACGGTTGCTACAGTGTGGGTGATTTGTTACGTGGCCACAGGTAACTAAGACATTTAGATCCTCAGTAGATACTTGGTGTCATATGGGCTCCTTGAGATTTGCCATGGTGGCCCCCATGTGATAGGTTTTCCATGAATACTCAGGGACTGATCATGCTCTTCCTAAAAGAATGTGAGGGACCTTGTTTTCTCAGTTCTCCCGAGAATGAGGAGCACTGGCCACTGGCCTGTTCCCCTTTGTGTTCTCAGAAATGGGCACTCGACCCAGGTCTGTTTCCTCAAGGGTTCTTGGGGAAGGGAGAAAACCAAACATCACCTTCCCACTGGCCTGTGATCTCTAAGCCTGCTGGACACCACACTGACAGAGGCTGCCTGGGAGTGCAGGTGACACCAAGTCCCAGAGTCCCAGAGAAGTCCTCAATCCAATCTTGCAACAAACTTTAAGTGCCCTTCTCAAGTACATGCCCCAGTTGCTGCTCTATTTGGCCTTTGAGTTTTTATCACTTGTAAACAGGGAAGTCTGCTTGCAGCAGAGAGGCTTGTTAGACCAGCCTGACCTCCTACCCAACCTGTCCACATCGTCCCTGCCTGGATCTTTCCAGCTGAATTTGGCTTGGCTGGTGTAACTCAGTGTCCTCTCCAGAGGACCCCCTTAAGGAAACACACCGACTTCCATCTCTCCCTCTCTTCCACGGTGACCCTTCAGGAGATCTTGGTCAGTTGAGCCCTGGGGGCCCTGCAGACGCTGTTTCAAAGCCAGTGTTTTTTCTCTTCTAAGCAAGCAGCAAGGCAGCTTTAAAATGTCACGTGACAGCTTATCCGTCAGGAGACACAGGCCCTGAGCACTCCTAGTCAGGTTCCAAAACAAAGTGCTTCCCTGGGGCAGGACAGACTTAAACATACTAGCATCTTTGTATTAGCTCTTTAGCATCTCATTATTGCCCACTCCAGCTTCCGCCAGAAGTCTGGACATTTAATTACTGCTGAGAGAAGTCAGTGGGCACTCCTCCAGGCCAGCATAAATTTATTTATATTTCTTTTTCAAAGAAAAAAAAGTACCTGCTAATGATATGTAACAGGCCTCTGGGCCCTGGAGGCCACAATTCATGGACAAACAATAGAATTACCCACCCATAAAACCGTCAATCCATCCTTTCATCCCGAAGAGAGTCGTGAAAAGATCAACCATCTGGAAATTGGCTCTATCATATCTCCTATGAAAGAAGACCCTCAAAGAAACTCAGCAAAGAGAAGACACCTGCCTTCAGGGGATGTAGAAGAAAACAGTAGCGTGCTATATGGATTTTGAAAGGACTTCTTGTCAACCAGCTGCTCACCCCCATATGAGTCGGTAGCATGGCCACTTGTGGCTGCTCATGAGACCCACCACCCCCTTCTGTACAGCCTCCAAAGACAGCTGAGAAGTTGGGCTCAGGGTGGAGAGTAGGGCTCAGAGCCACCTTCTAGGTGGGCACCCTCCTCCTATTCCCACCAGCTGGGTGAATTTGTAGGTCCTTACCCTCTTCACACCTCTCATTCTTCTCCTATAGAAATGAGGTAATGACATTGCATATCTAAGGTTTGTACAGGCATAAACCAGTCCATCCTGCTAATATACCAAAACATTAAATATCACATTTATTATCTCTATCATAAAACCACGAAGGGCAGAAGCCACAGATATTACATTTTTGTATACCACTCTGTAACTTTATCAGCATTCCCTGGACAAAAGTCAATGTTCAGCAAATATGTGTGAAAAAAAATACATATGAGAACAGAAAAGAACTTAGATAATAGTGTCTGAGTACTCAAGTCAAAGTCTCCATCTAATGAAACCCCCTTTAACTGTAGAAGGTCCCTCTGCCTTTGATTACCTCCAGTGTAAGGGAGTATACAGGAGAGTTTCCAGAAGACATCAAGCAGGGACCCACTCTGAAGCCACGTATCCCACTGCACCCCTACAGCATTCCAGCTGCTCCCCTAGGCAATGGGAAACCCATTGTCTACTGAGGCAGTCCTAGGGCCCACAAAGCTGTCAATCATATGTGCACAGAGAGGTACATAGAAATGCTAACTTAGGTATAATAAAGAGTGAGAAAAAGACAAAACCACTCTATCATGGCTTTGATATGTCTTTTAAACTAGACTGACCTATAAGGACCCAGAGAATTTAGCAAGTACAAATTCCAGGAAGAAAAAAAAAACTAATTAATTATTGAATTTTGAGATCCTAAGAACTCATATTCTTACGATTTAAGATTAAGCGAAAGAATTTCAAAGGGTCAATTTTATCATTGACAATTTTTGCCTTAGACTCTCAGATTTAGAAATAGCCTTTGCATAAGGTAAATCCCCCAGAGCCTTACCATTTCCGTATTCCACATGGGAGAAACAGGGAAAGGAAGGTGACTCAGTCATCTTTTCAGTCCCTGTGACCAAAGGACCTGACAAGAAAAACGTAGAAGAGGAGACATGTGTCTTGACTCATGGTTTCAGAGGTTCAGTTGGCCGACTTCATTGCTTTGGGCCCAAGTTGAGGCAGGACATCCTGCTGCAAGAGTATTGCTGAGGAAAGGAGCTCAGGACATCTCGACCAGGAAGGAAAGAGTGCCCTGCTCACCATGGTCAGAATATAAACATCAGAGACAAGTCCCTAGTGACTCACCTCCTCCGGCCACACCCTACCTGCCCACAGTAACCACCCACTGAATCCACGCCTCTGGGTGAATCTGCCGATTAGGTTGAGGCTCTCATAACCTAATCATGTCACTTCTGAGCATTTTTGCATCGTCTCATACATGAGCTTTTGGGGTACACCTTATATTTAAACTATAACAACAGGTTGCCATAACTCGCCCAAGTTCAAAGAGCTAAAAACGGATGCAGCCACATTTGGATTAAAGTCTGAAAAACTTGGCACTGACTCTGAAATCTTGCTCTCTTCACGTGAGCTGCGGTTTCCACTTTAGAGGTTGAGATATAAGAAACAAATCCATTCAGGGATCCTCACAGTGGCCCTTTTGGTACTTTAAGAAAAGCCGCCATCCCTGCCCCCAGCCCTCACATCAAGCCTGGGCCCTCTTTCTGTCTCATCCTGTGGCTGAGCCCTGGCATTTTCTTCAGTTGTTCCTTCTATAATTTGATTTCAAGGGCCCTCTGCACCCTGAACACTTTCTCTGACAGAACATGTGCCAGTTCTCAGTGTTACCCCTTGGCCTTGAGTGCAACAGAATTTGGGGACATGGTGACAGGGTCAGGTCCATCATTTATTGCCTGATATTCATGGAGACCAGCAGACACTAATCTTCCACTTCTTAAGTGAACACTAGTAGAAAGCAGTGGCATAATGGGGTGAGAACCAGCCCAGGCCCCGCACTCGGGAGAGGAGGGGACCCAGGCTGATTGGAGATCCCAGATGCATTCAGGTTTCCGACAATCAGTAGCTGCTCGGGCCCAGGTGATGTTCCCAGGCAAGAGCCTGGCTCTCTCTTCAAGAGAAAGAGAAACCCAATTTCCTACTTGAAATGATGCATTTAAAAATATTTTATGTCAGCCTCTTATTTAATTTTGATATTCAGTTCCCAACATCAAATTAAATCAAACAAAGTATCTGCCAACATTACCGTCAATCAAACTGCCTGCTGTATTTTGACATCTTTCTGGAAAACACGCCCCACTGGATGCAGTTGAGTGTACTATGAGCCCCATGGAGGCCTCCTTAAACAGTGGACATAGGCTGTTATGGGTTAGATCTGGAACATACCCCAAAGACCTGGGTGCTGAAGGCTGGGTCCATGAAGCAGCTGTGCCCAGAGGTTGGAGAAGCGAGTGGACCACGAGGGCTCTTACCTCATCGGTGCATTGGAGATTTGATGGCAGTATTTGGAGGTGGATCTATTTGAAGGAGTAGGTCCTTAGGGGTGTGCTTGGGGACTCTATCCTGTCCCTGACCAGCTCCTCCCTCTGTGCTTCCTGATCCTATGAACTCAGCAACTTCCCTCTCCACACACTTCCACTTGGAGTTAGCTGACCATGGACTGAAACTTCTAGAAGCATAAGCCAAAATCAATCTTTCTTCCTAAGTCTTTTTTTCTCAGATATTTTGTCCCAAGGACTAAAAAGTGACTAAGGCACAGGTGGAGTGGCTCTTGGTGAAGACGGCCAGGGCCCTTCACCTAGACACACTGTCCACTTGTGTTTCCCAGGCCTTGCCTTTGTAAAGGGGATTAGTCTGTTTACTTGTTTATTCCTGCGTGTGACTGCATTTTGGTTTTTGTTGGGAATGGAATATAGAACTTTGCACTTATTTCTTCTCCTTTTGTTGGATGAGCTCCAAAGTTCCAGCCCACTAACTCACTTTCCCCCTCCAGATGCCACTATCATCCCCCACAGCGCGCACAAACCTGGGACACAAAGAAGGGAGCCCGTGTTATGGTGGGATTATCATAGTTCACAGTTTCCTCCAGTTCACACCTTCCCAGATAAGTGAGGGTCCGTGACACACAGGTGTCCTCATGGGAAACGAACTTCGTAGAGGCCCCATGAGAGTCTTGACTGCCCCCTGCACGTCCCTCTCTGTGGATCACATGGCTTTCTGCATCCCCGTAGGAGCAGGGTCTTCACAGGCTGTGGTCTATCTGCCGGGCATCATGAGACTTTTGCACCTTTGGAGAACCAAGGAGACACTCCTTGTGGTAGGGGGTGAGAACAATCATGCCGAGAATCTCTCATCTCAGGCTGTCAGGATGTGTGACACTAATGTGGAAACTGAACTGTGACCTTGGTGATGGCCCTCACTTGACACAGGTCCCTGGGCTGGCTGCGGAGTCCAGCTCTCCCTAGAAAAGGGTTAGACCTGCTGTAAGCTTGGTGAGCTGGGTCCGCCTGTACCTGACCACGGCTTTCCTGGAGCTCTACCTTCACTCACAAGAGTAACCAGGGCACATCTAAGTGTCACCTCGCAGAGTGATCTAGCTCTGGAGCTGGGCCCAGGAGAGTTTCGGTACCTTTCTGTCATGGATTGTGTCCCTCTGTGGGTGTGCACCTGCCTCTCGGGGTGGCTTCTCCAGGGCAGGTGGTGGGCGGTTCCGGTTGGCTGGGCTTCAACTCCAGGTGTCAGGAAGGGAAACAAAGGGCAAAGGGCACCGCAGACTGAGTGTTCCTTTGGGCACTGAGGCTCCAGCACACAGGTGCTGTCTCTCTGGAAACCATGGGCAGTTGCCCATCAGTACCCATGACGTGGGAATGACAAGTGACATCAATTGCCAGACAGCCAGCCCCTGCAAGATATCGTCACTGCCTGGTTTCTTTGCAAATGAGCTTCCACATTTGGGTTCAGATCTTTCTGAAGAGTGAATACTTAAGAAATTTTGATTTATTTAAAGAATTTGATTTATTTAAATTTTTATTTATTTAAAATTTGATTTATTTATTTAAAGAATATAAGAATTTCAAGTAGGTTGGCCTGAGTTAGGAAAGAAAACACAGAAGATCCCAGTTAAATGTGACTTGCATAAAAAACATTTTTTTTTTAGTTAAGTACATCTCATGCAGTATTGGTATTGAAAAGGAAAAAAAAAAACAATAAATAAACACCACTGCCAATAACAACATCGTTTCTTGAAATTTAAACTTAACCTGGCCCTGGGTGCCCTGTGCTTTCCCTGGAGATCCTAGTTGGTAGGAAGCTGCCTCCACACCGTGATGCTATGCAGGTTACACGCTAACTCTCCTTTGGTCTTTAGCAAAATTTAATTTCCAAAGCCCAGACAACAGACCCTATCAAATTGGATTTTCTCTAAAACTTTTCTATTTTAAAGTGAGGCTTCACAAAACTGTAATTTCTTTTTTATCAAAGCCATCTCGGGATTATGACTATAGTCAAAAATCTCCACCCTGAACAGTAGGCTGAAACAAGAAGGGAGGTACTCCGCCCAGCCTCATCTGCCACCGGAGGAAATGGGGACTTCGGCTTCCACCTTAAAGACCCTGTGACTGACACAGACCTAGGCTTGGCCCGGGGGCTGGGGAAACAGCTTGGTGATGGAACACAGCCTCATCACTCCTTTCCCTAAAATGAATTGATAATTGCACTTTCGAGATTCTCTGAGTGACTGAGAGGAAGACAGAGGATGCTCGAGATTGAGCCCTGTCTCCCATGTCTCTCAAGAGTTCTGCAACAAAGCACAGCTCGAATTAGTACGTTAATCATGCAGAACTAGAGGACTTGGAGCCCCACAGAGATGGTGACAGAGGGCACAGGTCCTGCTGAGCTTACAGACTCAAATAGAATTAGAGGGAAAAACAAAAATCAAAACAAAGAACAGGAAAGATGCCCTTTAGAAGGTTTTCCCAACTGTGCAATATGTAGCACCAGCAATAGGTGATTGCAGTTGGTATACAGATGGATTTTATTTTTAAAAACGAAAATGTTTTAATGCATATTAAGAAATGTAATACACATGAAACTCAATTTCCTGGATTATAGACTTTGAGTGTAACGACTATAACAGAACAGAGTGAAATGTTTATTTTTTTTAAGTCTGAGAGATGAATTAATTTAAAGAAAAAATAAAAAAATATATAAAAGCACAAGTTTTATGTTCCTTTTGCTAAAAAATGCCAAAGGGGTGTGAGTGTGTACATGTTAGAAAATGCCCCATGAGGAGGTTATTTTTGCTGAAAGTCAGCAGCAAGATGCCTCCTCTAAGGAGAGGGAATTGGCATCAACTGCTCAGACTCTGGCTGCTCCAGGTGACCCTGCTCTGTCGTGGCCTCCCTAGTGAGGTGCCACCCCTTTGCAGTGTCAGATGCTCAGACAGGACATGGCCTGCTCTAACTGTAAAAGCAACAATGGCAAAGTCTCTTAATGATCAGACCACTGCTTCCAGACAGCTTTCAGACTGAAATTCTGTATATCTATGTGTGCACTATGCCTACTTGGTCCTGTGTTGTACAGTTTTATGGTTTTACCCACACCCAAGAGAATCCCAGAGTAATAAATATAAAACTCTTGATTTCTTATGAAAGTTTAAACATGATGGCTCTCACCTGTCTAGGACAGACTAACATTGAAATGTTAACTCATGCCAGAATTTGTCCTCAAGCAGTGCCAGGCCTCTCTATCACCCAGTTTCCCACCAGCTTGCCCCTCTGTACCATATGTAGCACTGTTCTTGACGTCATCAGTGAGTGAGCTGTTCTGCTCATGTGTGACTCACCTCTGCAACAGTGGTCCTTGGTCCTCACTCATCCCAGTGACTCCCAGGCTCCTTGCTTTGTATTTCAGCAGAAGGTTATTGACCTAGGAAGTGTTCTTTTTAACATTTTGCCTTCTAGCTAAATATCCCTAACTTTCTCTCCCTATCCACCTATATTGCAAGCACAATTCGATTCACTGGGTTTTAATGAACTTTGGGAGTGCTTTTTTTTTCTGGTTAAAAATATTTCTAAATTTAATCTCCTCCATTAAATTGAAAAAAACGAGATTGAATGGAAAATGCAAGAGTTAATTTACTAAAGTTTTAGCTCTGGCAACTCCCAGCAATAGATTTAAAATATCACTAAGGATAACTTATTACGGCTAGTGCTGGGCTCATTAATATTTGCTTGGGAAAAGAACACATTTGACATCATTACTTAAGTAAGAATGAGACCATGTCCACATGGTCAACCTCATTAAAATCGGTCAATTTTGTTGAGGGCCACAGCCGAGTCGGCATGATGCATGGCATTTTTGCCAGAAGTACTGGTTGAGAGGTGACGCCAGCGAGCCATTAAGATGGTGACTTTTGAGTTCTCGTGGAGTTCCCATTGAGTTCCAGTTGAGCTCTCGCAGGGATTCCTGAAGAGTTTGCATTGGTTGGGGAAGTGCTGGAGGAGGGATTTCTGGTTGGTGGTTCCTGGAGGAGCCGTGTGGGTGTCATTCGGGACAGTTCCCGGGGAGCGTGTGTGGAGTGTGCTGGTGGAGTTCGGAAATAAAGTTTGTTTCTGCTTGAGTGGCTCGTGATTTGTGCCCAGCCAGACTGCAGCACAATTTCAAAAGGTTGAATAGACTCCTATTTTATGGGGGAAAGGCCCTGGGAAATGACGAAGGTGTGGAAAAGTCCCAAATAAGATTTCTAGACCCTGTGCCAGCATACTCCAGGGATGAGGTCACCCAGAGAACAGGCCACAGACAGCCACACACTGAAGACCCTCAACTGCCGTGATGGAGACCCTGTGTTGATTTACCCAAAGGAATCCTTTTCCTCCTGTGCTGATGTTGAACCCAGGGCCTCTGGCATACAGGCAGTCACCCTGCCACTAAGGTTCACCCCAGTCTCAAAGGTAATCTAGAAGGAGGGAGACTTTATGCTGTGAATATTAACAAAGTCTAGTCCAAGTCGTGCTTTTCTGACGTTTTTCTTTCCCACCGAGATGGGAAAGAAATGTCCACCTGCATTGTCCCATCTTCCACCCAAACCTTCCCGAGATCCCAAGGACAGCTCCATGTACCTTGGGCACCAACAGAATCATTTCTCCAAATTGGTTTCTATCTAAATCGGCTGTTGTGCCTGAGGACGCCAGAGACCTGTCCTGCATCGATGGATGTTGTTCATGCAGCTCTTTATTCGCACCAGTCTGAGTTTGATGCTTTCAAACACGTTTATGTTCATTTATGGAGACCAATTGCCACCAAGACTTCTTGTCATTTGGAGTGGGACCAGATACACCTTTGGTTCTCCAAGGCCTCTGCAGCCCCAGGCAGAGGGCAGCAGGAAAGCGACTCCTTGGTTTAAACCATGAGTTCAGGTCCGTACAGAGCAGACAGGGAGCAAGCAACATGGCAATGGGATAAAATAGAGGGATTTTTCAGAATTAAAATGATCAGAGCTATTTGGCAGAATGACTTGAGCCACATCTATGACCCACTCAAATTTCACCAAGGAAGCAATCAATGTCCTCCTTTATGAACACCAGGGTCCTGAGATGTGACCTCCAGCAACACTGAGGGTGAAGGTAATGAAGTGACTGTAGTGAAGAATTCAGTGTTGCCCAAGAGAGATCTGGTCAGCCTCGGTCCCTGTGAGGTAACCCACTTGCTCTCATGGAAACGCCCACTGGTTGCCTGGCAGCCATAGTGAGCTCAGGACCCTGCCCACCTGGCTGCTAGTGACCTGCTTGTAGCTGAGCCCTGACAGGAGGCAGGCCCCTGAGCCCTTTCCTTGGAGAGTTTGGAAGGAAACAATGGATTCCAGCCGTGGCTCTGCTCTTGACAGAAAGAGAAGTCACTCAGGAATGTTGTATGGCCTTTGTCTTCCACATGGGCAGGGAAGTCTTGATGGCAGGGAAAGAGATGCAGGTGGGCAGGCAGAAACAGGACGAGAGGTGGACACAACACCTGGGGACCTGCAGCAGCTGCTTCTCTGTCCTCAGGTTCCATGAGGCCTTGGGTTCATTATACCAACCCCCTGTGCTCCAGCTAGCCAGTCAGTTCCTCTTATTTGTAGCCAGTAAAAGTCCCAACCAAAGGACTAAAAAAAAAAAAAAAAAAATTAACTAAATCCAGAGAGTTATTCACTTGTCTTCCTCCATCCATGACAAGGAGGACTCTCTTCTAGGCCCTACCCCTGCTTTGAGGGCGGGGATGGTAAAGGGGAGGGAAAACCCTTCCGGAAGGCTACAACCCAGGTACAGGTGAGCTAGGTGCTCACACCAGACTCAGGAAGCCACCCAGACCCCACCTGGGGTCAATGAGGAGCAGCTGAGCAGGTGGTGAGGGACCTAGGACTGCATGCTGCTCTGCCTCTCTCTCCTCGAGCATCCTCGGTAATCCACAGTGATGTCTGGGATGAGGCAAGAGCAGAGAAGCTTACCCTCCTAATATGGAAGACTAATTAATTTGTATTAGGGCTTAGGGATAATTAAACTTTTTATCTGAACTTAAGCTGCACAAACCACCTGTCTTGTACAATTAATTGCTGCCTTCATTTCCTCCTCCAGGTGCCAGGAGATAAGTGCAAGCCAGGCTCCCCTGTCCAATTCTGCCTGCCTCCCAGTCAGGGACAAGGCTGCCCGTCTGCTGGGGAATCTGCGCTTACTGGAGACCACGACGCAGCCCGTTTAGGGGGCTCAATCAAAGACACACTAGTGAGTGTCAGGAAGGAGGATGTCCCAGCCTCATGCCACGCCCACTCCTGCACCCACCTTCAGCCCTGGGATGCCCCTGAACTTGGCTTCCTGGAGACCCTGGTGTGTGTGGGTGGGAATGGGGGAGTGGGAGGGGAAGAAGCTGTTTTGTTGGGCAGAGTCAGGGTGAAGAATGTTCTCGGAAGAGCCTGGGCCTCCATAATGAGTTCCACAGACTTATCTGAGGCTTCCTGTCTGTCCAGGGGCAAAGGACAATTGTAGACCACCCTGGAGGACACCGAAAACACCAGCCTGGATTGATGGCGTTTGCCCCTTGACACCAGTGCATCCTCTTTCAGGGTCCAAGTCCCATCCTAGGTAGCAGCTGCTGNCACAGTCACCCCTAAATGCCAGTGGGGTCCTCACCTGCACACAGGCTTCACTCTTTTGGTGACAGACAGCTGTTGGCCCTTACTCCACCACCTGCAGGATGCAAGGACTGGCTGTGAAGGTGGTCGGGAGGCTCGAGTCCTAGTTATGCCATCAACTTTCTGGTGACAGGAACCAACAACCCATTAGTTCTATTTCTCATCCATTAAAGTAGAAATAGTAACACGAAGTCCACCAGCTCCTCAAAATGATATTATGGAAATAACATGATTAATAGAAAAAACATGGCGTCCATGGTGTGCTCAAGGGAGGGGAAGGCCAGTTTGAAGGTCCAAGGAAGGGGGGACACCAATATAGTTTTCACGTGAGACAGCAGGTGGAGAAGAGGATGAGATGGGTGGAAGAAGCCAAAGTGAAGACCTTGAGGTAGAACTGCCATTGGGGAACCCATATTTTCAGAGGAGAGCACAGAGACACAGTCATGTGCCCATTCCCAGGGGATGTCCAGAAAGCCTGAGGTGGGGGGGATGTTTTCAGAGGGGATGTGAGCTACAGCCATGAGCTCAGGTGTGAACTGAGAGTTCTTGATGTGTGGCCTCTGAACAGAACCTTCTTGTTTGCAGGTGGAGAGAGAAGCCAAGGAAACACACAAACCACATTCATGGCCCCATCTCAGTCTTTGATAAAGTCGAGGACCAGGGGAAGGACCAGCAATGGTCTCAGCACTGTGGTCTCCATCTTTTGAGACTGAGTCAAGGATCTTGAGTGGAGGTTGTTTAGGTGTGAGGTGTCTCCCAAAGCTCATGTGCGTGAAGTGCAAGAAATTTCAGAGGTGAAAGGATTAGATGATGAGAGCTGCAGACTGGTGCTGCTATAAACATTGATGTGGTTATGTCACTGTAGCATGCTGTTTTAAATCCTTTGAATATATTCTGAGGAGTAGGATACCAGGTCTAATGGTGGTTCCATTCCTAGTGTGTTGAGGAATTTCCCTAGTGAGCAGAGGTCTCTCTCTGCTCTCTGATAATTCTATTCTGAGCTGCATTTATCTGCTTCATCCTCCACCATGATGTTCCACCTCGTGTTGGGCCTGGCTAGGAGTTTGCCATCTATGAAACCATGAGTTGAAATAAACTTTTCCTTCTCTAAGTTGTTCTTGTCAGCTATTTTGGTCATGATGATTAAAAAAAAGATATCTGAGTGAAACAGACGCTATCTGAAGTTCCTGTCCACCCTTTAGAGATAGAAATGGCAGCTTTGTTTAAGATTAAGAGGGATAGATAAGGGTCCTTTGGCTGAGTTAGAAAGAGAGAAAAAAGGGAGAGGGAGAGACTGGAGTAAGTCAGAAAGACCCACGAGCACAGGAGAGGACACATAGACCTCATGACACAGAGCCAGAGGGCAGCGAGAGGCCGCAGAGTGGGAAAGAGAGGAAAGAAGATCATCTTCCCCAGAGACGTCCAGGGAGCTGGAGGTTGAGAAAGCACGGCTCGGGACAGAGACAGGAGCAGAGACAGGAATGGGAAGGAGAGACAGAGGCACCGAGCAAGGCAAGGAACATGCAGGATTCAATAAAAACAGGCAGAAAAAGACGATATCCTCACACAGACAGGCAGAGAGCTCCTGGGGAGCAGGAGAGAGGAGATGGAGGGATGGAGAGAAGGAGACAGGAGCGAGGAGTCGGACGACTCAAGGCGGAGGCCCAGTGTGGGGCTGGGGGCAGAGGTGGGGCTGCAGGCTCAGACCTGGCCAGGACCCTGTGATGGCCTGTCTGTGCTCCTCGCAGCTCCTTGCTTGATGACCATGATGGGGTGCTCTCAGCTCCCACTCAGCGCTGCACCTGTCTCCCTGGAACCTCATCAACAGCTCCCCTTTGTTGTCTGGAGAAATGTCCTGCAGCTTGGTCCAGATGAAGGTCTAATAAACCTCGGGTTTCCACCAGACCAACAAGCAAGTGGCAGCTGTTGCACTAAGACTCAGACTTGGCCCAACGGCGCTCCAGAGAGAGCCACTTCAGAGGAAGACGTGGAGCTGTTAACCATCCAGCCTGCGAGAAAGGCTTCACGTGAAGAGGAGCAAACCCTACTGCACAGTGGAAATGCTGTCCAAAGCTCGGTCCTTGTCCCTGATGCCAGTCCAATAATGAGGACAGGGTTTTCAGAGGAAGGAAAAAGAGGGTTTATTGCTTTGCTAGCAAAGGAGAGACACGGAGACTCCTGTCCCAGAGGCTGGGATTGTGCCCATCAGCAGGAACAGGGGGCTTTTATAGAGGTGATTCAGAGAAGATGAGATTGGGGAGGAGAGAGCAGGAAGGAGAGGATCAGGGAGGAGGAGAAAGTTGGGAAAAAGAAAAAAAGAAACATGCAAGTTTCAAAGCCGCAAGGGACATAGTCAAAGCAACAAGTGAACCCCGGTTTCAGAAACTGCAGTCCCAGCCGTTCCAGCCACACAGGATCCAAGAGCTGCAGTCTTGGGTTGAATCTTCTGTCCTCCACACAGGTCACGACTCTGCCTGCCTCTTGGCTGGCCTGGGAGTTCCTTCGAGGCACAGAGCTGGTCTAGAACAATTCCCTAGATCCAAATTGCAACAGAGCATTAAAAAGAGTGTTTGTCAAAGCAAAACCCAAAATAACACAGTGAGCTCTCACCTCTCACAGAATCAGCCCTTGTGGTGTGAGAAGAAGATGACCTGGGGAAGGACAGTGCAGGCTGGACCCCCTTCTTTAACCCTGTGGTCTAAGATGCATCTTACAGAGCACATCTAGTTAAGACATATTGAAGAAATTTCCTACAGTTAAGGAAGGAAAAGAAAAAATGTCCAGGCAAAATTCCCAGAGACCTATGACACCCCTCCCAACCTCCCAAATCAATTTTGATTTATTTTGGATGAGAAAATAATAAGCATCAGAATTTTTTAAAAGTGTATTTGCATATATAATTACATATATTTCTATATTATAGATTTTATGTTTATTTATTCCACATTAGAATCATCAAAAGGAAGCATGATATCCAGAGAAATCTGGGAGAGTCTACATCAGAAGGAGCTGGGTGAATTCTTCCAAGGTCTCACTTACAAAATAAAGATTATGAGGCCCATTAGGACAAGATTATTTTTTCATTTGACAAATTATTCACCACCTCTATGTTCAGATAGGAAAAAATTAATGAATTATAAAGCAATATTAATTTATTAGCCTAGTAAAATGTATAAATCTGATGCTTTGCTAAATTATTATAATCCAAAGCAGTCTTGATGGGCCTTTCTAGCATTTATGCATAATATTTCAGGCTGTGAATATGTATTAATACGTATTAATGGAACCGATTGCTGCAAAACTCTTCTTGTTTTCCTGCATTACATCAAGCCCAGTTCCATTATTTATCCACCTGGGTGTTAGAGCGGCACTGTGCCCTGGAACTTTCTGCAATGACGAGATCATTCTGGAATCTGTGCTGGTCCACGCAGCCCACCTGGGCTGGTGAGCACTTGACACTTTGCCAGTACAAGTGAGGGGAAGAAATTTAAATTGTACACATCTAAAGTCCCACTTGTGGCCAGCGACTGTGCCCCTGCACGGTCCAGTTTCACATGAGGAGTTCATCCCCTAGGCTATGCGGAACAACACTGGACTTGATGTCCTTAGGAAAGCACACAAAGATGTCACATCACTATTATTGTTGAAAGGAAAACTCAGCTTGCAGATGGCTGAGCTCTGGTTCCATTTGCAAAAGCAAAAGGAGTCACCCACATTGGATGACCCACTGACCTTCAGATTCCTTGCACAGGTTCTTTCTA